>NC_143510.1:34395581-34698427 GCF_031878675.1 Megascapheus bottae
GCCACTATCATCTTTATGCCCTTGTCATCCACAAGAGAGATGCTTGCTCTCTGAGCTTTTGAGCAGCACAAGTGGGAAGCAAGACGGCATATTAATTGACATTATGCAGGCAGATTCTATCAGCTTTTGTCACAAACTTCCAAGACACTGAAATGGTATACTTTCAATACAACGTTGTCAATAACCCTTGACCCATCTGACCTCATGTTCAAGAGTAATTCCTTATGTGCAAGTAGTAAACCAAGCAACCAGGTCTGGGAGTTTGGCCTAGTGGTAGAGTGCTTGCCTTGCATGCTCAAAGAATGGAGTTTATACCTTGGAAAATCTGAAAGTGGTGCTGTGGGTTCAAGTGGCAGAGCCTCAAGAAAGCCAAAGGGCAGTGCTCAGACCCTGAGTGCAAGCCCAGGACAAGAAACCACTATGAAGACTGAACCACAATGAGGGCTGCAAGAGTTTGTTTGCACTGTTGAGGATCAAAACAAGGTGTTGGTGCATGTTAGGTAAGTGCACTAACACAAATCCACATACCATACTGCATTAAATTAATTGCAAGTACTACACTAAATTAACAATCCAAAAGAAAACAAGTTTTTCTCCTCTTGAAGGGTAACTCTTGTAAAGTTTAATTCAGTGCTGAAAATCAAGCAAAATGGCCCAATCCTGGTCTTCAGTAACCAGTGACTTCATTCAGATGACTGCAAATTAATCCCACCGGTTTCCCTGCTTTCTTTTGAGCATCTGGTATCTCCAAAACTCCAAACATGCCGGGTGCGGTGGCTCACGCCTATAATCCTAGCTACTCAGGAGGCTGAGATCTGAGGATCACAGTTTAAAGCCAGTCCAGGCATTAAAGTTCATGAGACTCATGAAAGTGATATTGTGGCAAAACGGTAGGGTGGTAGCCTTGAGCTGAGGAGCTCAGAGACAGCGCTCAGGCCGAGGTCAAGCTCCACGACTGACCCTATCCCTCCAAAAACAAATCCATACATATTATTTTCTGAATGAATAAGATGATATAAGCATGCTTTATATAACAATGTTGGCTGGCCAGGGGCGGGGGAGAGGCAGGGCAGTGAGGGATACTCTAATGTACATTTTACAGAAATTGATCGTGCCTATTCATTAATAACCATATGATTGGACTATTAGCTAGTGTAACTCCAAAGTCTATTTCTTA
This sequence comes from Megascapheus bottae, assembly GCF_031878675.1. NCBI lineage: Eukaryota > Metazoa > Chordata > Mammalia > Rodentia > Geomyidae > Megascapheus > Megascapheus bottae. The sequence goes on from NC_143510.1 coordinate 34,396,759, forward strand.
ATGACTTCTTTTATGTGCAGTAGTCTAAATCTGCAATTCCTTCTCTGCAATTGGCTCATTTCCTAGTGAGTTTCTGACAATGAATAGTGTATAATGATGGCCAGGCTGTTAGTTTGCCAGGAAACATTTTTTTCTAATTTTTATATATATTAGGAGGAAATACTGGCATGTTCGATAAATTCAAAATATATGTAAAATTCAAGTGAAAACCTAGAATTGTGGAAAACTTGTATCTCAATCATGAAAGTTTCCCATTACTTGAAGACTTCTTTTATGAGCCTGACATGACACAATAATGTGATGCTTAAAATAATTTTGTAGTAAAATATATGAAGATCCAGAATATCTATGTAATTCAGTAGACTTATTTTCCAAAAAGCAAATGTACCTCTTGAGTAATGCCTCAGTCTTTTTGCATTCCATTTGTTTTTTAGATTCATTCACACTAACTTGGTTCAGAGTAGGTCTCAGACTACAAATACTTATTTCTGCCTCTTACAAATGCATACAAGCAGCTTGATGCGGGTATTTCTCTAATAAAGTGATGTTACTTTGTTTTCCACCTTCATTTCAACGGGATGATATGGACATTCAAAAGTGAGTAGAATATCCACAAAACAGCTGAAATATGTTCCTCACACCTGTTGCTGATGTCCTTAAAACTAGCTGCAGTATCTTTCAAATTCCTGACCCTCTGTCTTTGTCTCGCAGATGAGCTATCACAAACCATAAACATTATTTGACTGTAGGACAAGAACTGCCCCCCAAAAAACTTCCCAAGGTACCTGTCCAAATGGCTAAAATCCAAGAGAACCCTCGAAAAGGAGATGTCCTATTCTCCTAAACAGGCTATGATTCACACAAATCAACTATATTAGCATTTAGTAAATACGTTAACTACAATAACTACATTAACAAGTCAGCACTTAGGAATGCTACCACATTTAACAAAGCAAATGCCAACTCTCCAGTGAGAGGGCCCTTCAAGTACAAAGTGGACGGTACATCAGTAAGGATGCAGAGAACTGAGGAAGGGTTCTTTCTGTCAAGCTTAATGTGCACACTCTTTGGTTCGGTTCACTGTGCCTCTCACTTCTGGAGTGTAAGCAATTGTATTGAAGGGTAGACACAGAACAATGCAGGATTAAGATTGTTGCACTGTTCTCATCACTTTTTCTGGTTGTAGGAAACAATATAAGAAAAGTATGGTAGAGAAAGGCCCATAGATAGTTTATAAGGATGAGGAATAGTCTGGCTTAGATAGAAGATGAAACTGGACATAATTAATAATCATTTTAGCTGAGAATGCTTATACTCCTTTAGACTAGCATTCCAAACAGGAGCCACATATGACAGGTTTAAACCCCCAATTGTTAGGAAATGGAAAGACTGAGAAAAAATCATATTAAGTGAAGTAAGCCAGACTCAAAGGAACTTAGGCTCAATGGTTTCCCTCATTTGTCATAATCAGAAGAAACCTTGGGCTCTACTAATAGAGATTTGCAATAGAGCAAAACCTTGATACATAAGGCCATATAGTATGAAGCTAATTGAAAGGACCTCTAGGATATTTAAACAAAAGCCATATAATGAATGATTGTTGTCCTTAATGTACTATGTTATCTCTCATCTCTTTTGCTGTCCCTTGGTTACCTCATATTGTTACAGTATCTCACTTGTTATCTGATATATTGGATATATTTGTATTTGGTTATTTGAAATTGGATAGGTAAGGGGGGAAAACTAAGATGGGGGGTGGGGGGGAGGGTAATGGGGACCAAGATATGTGAAAGGGTATCAATGTATGTGACTTAATGTACCTTCTATCTGGCAAATATCATGTAACCCTTTTATTAATTACAATAAAAATATTTTTAAAAAAAGAACACATGGGGCTGGGAGTTTGGCCTAGTGGTTAAAGTGCTTGCCTAGCATACATGAAGACCCGGGTTCGATTCCTTGGTACCACATACATACAAAAAAAAGCCGGAAGTGGTGCTGAGGCTCAAGTGGTACAGCTCTAGCCTTGAGAAAGTCCAAGGACAGTTCTTAGGCCCTGAACTCAAGCCACAGGAATGGCAAAAAAAAAAAAAAAAGAACACATGGGAGGGTGTATCATGATTGTTCTGTACTTTATATATTATTTACAAATATTAAACTTAGAAGTCTTTGAATAGCATATATGTATATAATAGACAATATATACAGCTGTATATAATTACATAATTTTTTTAAAAAAGATTGCTTCACTGTACTGTTGCACTGGGAGTACCAGGCACAGAGTAGACCCTCAGGAGTGGTTCATACTCATCACTTCCTTTGCACCATAAAATCATAATCACAGTGTGTTAAGAGCTTACCAGAAAGTAAGATCTGGGTTGAGTGTATGTTATCTCCACTTCACAAATAGCCCAAATGAAGTTAGATGAGTCTCCTCCCCAAGTCATACCACTAACAAACAAGACTCAAGATTTTTAAGCTACAAAGAACACTCAGGATATGGGCTTCAATCCCCTCATTACTGGGAACCCGATCACCAACATTTCACATTAAAACTGAACAAATAGTATCATATACCATATTCTCACCACCTAGATTCTTCAACTGCAACCATTATGCTGCATCTCTTTTATGACATATCTTTCCATCTAGTAGGGCACAACTTCTTTATTACTTATTTCAAAGTAAACTGCACATATCAAGATAGTTGCTTTTAAACTCTTCAGCATTATCACCAACCAGTTTGATATTGTACATTTGTAGATTTAAAAAGCAATCTGTAGCTGGGCGAGGTGGCTCAACCCTGTAATCCTAACTACTCAGGAGGCTGAGATCTGAGGATCAAGGTTCAAAGCCAGCCCAGGCACTGAAGTCCAGGAGACTCTTATCTCCAATTAATCACTAGAAAACAGGAAGTGGGGCTGTGCAGCTGAGTAGCTAGGGTTATAGGCATGAGCCACCAGCACCCGGCAGGAGGAAAGTTTTGATACTGAGTTATAGCTAGTAGTCTCTTCTGGTCTTGGTCACACATTAACCCAAAAAGTTGTTTAGTGAATCTTCAAACTAAACTGTGCATGTGTTTGTCACAGGTGCTGTTTGCAGTCACCTCCTTCACTGGAAGAACAAGGCTACAAGAATCTCCTATTACCACTTATATGCAATTCTGTCCTCATTGGATACTTTAAGAAAAATTAACATTAAAAATTATAATAGTTATTTAGCCTAGTGCGGTGGCTAACACCTGTAATCCTAGCTACTCAGGAGGCTGAGAGTTGAGGATGAAGGTTCAAAGCCAGCCCAGGCACTACAAAACTGTGAGACTCTTATCTCCAATTAATAACTAGAAAATGGGAAGTGGGGCTGTGGCTCAAGGGTAGGGCAGTAGCCTTGAGCTGAAGAGCTCAGGGACAGAGATCAGGCCCAGAGTTCAAGCCCCATGACCCACAGGGGAAAAAAAAAGTTGTATAGTCATTTATTATAACATAGTTGTTACATCATTTTATGATGAATAGATACAGTATGACACTTTCAATGAAGATAATATATACAAATTAATATTTTTTTTCCTTTTTCACAGTCAAATATACATTGACAATCAGTAAATTCCACCTCATCCTGGCCACCAGGATGAATGAAGCAGCCAGTGAGCCAGTGCCTCACAACAGATCCATAAACTAACAAATTTCCCAAAGGGGATAATAGACCTCAAACTTTTCATTTCTTTTTATCAAATAAAGTTCTGTCTCACGTTATAGTTTTGCTTAAACTTATTTTATTCTATTCTAAAGTAATCAAATCATTGATTTCCAGGGATCACAGCTAACCAATATCAAAATCATCTGTGGTATTTCAGAGATCCAGAAATAATGAATCAAAAGTTCAGATACTGGATTCAGATTTCAGTCTTTTTTAAAGTTTCACGGTAAAAAAATAAATAAATAAATAAAGTTTCACGGTACATTCTGAGACAGCTATGTTTAGGAACACCTAACTTAGTTAAATGGCACTAATTCTATCAAGAATGACCTTTGCTGGCTATATTACTGGTTTGCAAAATACAAGCTAGTTCTTTGCTGTGAAATTCTTAAGAATGCTGATTAATTCATTTCAGTATCAATAAACTGTTCCCTCCAAACACCTTGGGCTTATGGACAGTGGGGAAGAAACGTGTTTGCTGTGGCATCCATTTTCAATGTTCTTTCTTTTTAATATCTGTCCATTTGACCTCTGTTTCTCCAAGCTTGTCTCCTCTGAGTTTATTGTTACTTGTTATTATGTGCAATTACATCATGCTGGGTGTGAGGACACCCCACAAGCTGTTAGCTATATTAACTTAATAATAGATTTCTGGGTGTGATTTCCAATTAATTTCATTTTCCATATGCACATGCAGCTCCATGGGATGCCAAAATTATAGAGTAGCCATATGGTATCTCATAAGTAACAATTAAAACTAATTTTCTATTCTTTGATACTAAAAAAAAAATAGTTTAAATGCCACAGAGAAAATTGAAACTTCAACAGCATCTGTACCTCTCTCGAAAGATGATGTCCCACTTTCTACAACTGTAGTGTGGGTGTTTTCTCTCCTATTCCTCCTTGGCTGTGGCTGGGCAAAGATTGTAGTCCTATCAAGCCCTTAAAATACTGGACTCTTCATTGCTCTTAATCCTGGAGTGTTTCAGAGTAGGTCTGAGGAAGTGTTTGGCCTCCTCAGTTGGCCAGTAGAAAAATTGTTTTATTTTATTTTGCTTGGAATCCAAGACTTTATTTTAGGACAATTGGGGGGCAGGGAAAGAAAGTGTCCGAGTTCTATCAATAACATGGATTCTTTCTTTTTTTTTTTTTGAAGATACACACATCTTTAAAACAACTAACTATAACTTTGATCTTGATATTACTGGGATTTGAAATAGGATTTGTATTAAGCAGGAAGTTCCCCACCACCTGAACCATGCCCCTAGACCCTTTTGCTTTAGTTATTCAGGAAACGGTATCTTATGGTTATTCTCTGACAAACCTGGATTGCTATTAATCCTTCCTGTAGTTGCTGGAATGATTGATGCTTGCCACTGAATCCAGCTTTTACTGTTGAGATGGGATTGTATATATTATGTCAGGCATGTCCTCTGTATTTATCAGAGCCCATGAAATAAACAGCACTGAGAATGGACCTGGGCACTGTGGACCTTGAGGGTAATGTGTGATTGTGGGTTTATGAATGGTAAAAACCAAACCAACCAAACCACCACCAAACCATGGTGGCATACTTCTCCTAAACCTACTCTGAAAAGTAGTGTGTGTGTGTGTGTGTGTGTGTGTGTGTGTGTGTGTGTGTGTGTGTGTGTGTGTGTGTGTGTGTGTGTGTGTGTGTGTGTGTGTGTGTGTGTGTGTGTGTTGGTACTGGGGCTTGCTCTCTGGACCTCACTCTCTGGGCGTCATTCTCATTTTGCTTTTAATGATCAACACTGGCACTCTAATACTTTGGGCCACACCTACACTTCTAACCTTTTTGGTGATAAACTGGAAGTAAGAATCACAGAGAAATTTCTGCTCAGAATGGTCTTCAGATCCCAGTTTCCTGAGTAGCATGAGCCACTAGTGTCTAGCATAAAATCTTTTCTACTTTGGTGTCTTGAGATAGGCTCCTAAATAGCTGTGGAACTTGTGATCATAACTCACTTTCCAAGTGTTGACATATCGAAGTGCACCTCATGCATAACTAAAAACTATTCTTTAAAGGAAGGAAACAAGGCTACATATAAGTGGCTATCTCACTCATCCCCACCAGAATTTGAAGACACCCTCTTGTTCTACCTCTTCATAGTTCCATCTGCCTTCTCTGCCTGACCCTCTTGCCTCCATATATTGACTAGAGAGTAGCTGTGTCATAAAAGATGAAATAATGAGGTTGAGTCATGTTTCAGCAACATGGTTATGGCATTCTTTAGAGCAAATCCACATGGTAATATTATTCACTCCTACATAAAACTTATTAATGAGTTTAGAGTTCATAATTGAGGAAAACTAATAAAGTCAAGGATTTCTTTTTCTGTCTGAGTGCTTATCTTGAACAGGGTTTTATAGATCAGACAACAAAAATGGATCCTTGGGAATTGATAAGGTTTATCCATTCTGGTACCCAATGGTCTGGATTTTGAGAGGGAACAGCTCAGAAACACTACAGATGTGACTTGAAAAACACTCTTGCTCTTAGTGGGCCTACAAGTTTTCCTCCACATGGACAGGTTGCCCCAGTTCCAGATATTTAAGAATATGACTTGGGAGCCAGGAGTTTGACCTAGTGGTAGAGTGCTTGCCTAGCATTCACAAAGAGTGGGGTTTGATTCCTCCATAACACATACATAGAAAAAGCCAGAAATGGTGCTATAGTTCACATTGTAGAGCGCTAGCTTTAAGAAAACCAAGGACAGTGCCCAGGTCCTAAGTTCAAGCCCCAGAACTAGCAAAAAAAAAACCAATATGGCTTTTTCTATTGTATCACAGATGATATAGTTAATTAAAACTGGGTTGTTAAGGTAGGCTTTAATGGACCATGATGATGCACATATAATTCTGAACATAAATGAACATTATGTGAAAATAAAGATAGAGATCAAAGTGATGATATCTTTGCAAGTCCAAAGACTATCAGAAAACCACCATCATCCAAAAAGGCCATGAATTGTTCTCTCAAAGCCCTTAGAAAGTCCAATACCACATTTGGGTCAATCTCTAAAAGATGAGGCACTATATATCTATTGTTCAAGTCACTTGGTTTGAAGTACTTTGTCACAGATCCCTAAGAAAGGAATATTGTCCTTGCCAATCAAGTAGAGATGGGAAGTCTGGGCTCAAGGCCTGACTTCGTCTCCTGACAACTATGCCACCCTGGACAAAAGACCCCTCTCTGCCAGATTTTCTCTCCTAGTATGTTATAACATACTAGTCAGATTGGAGTAAGGGTCAAATTAGATAAAGCCCATGAAGCATAGTGCTTATGTGTCAGTCTGCAGGTTAAGCGTGTGACACCTGGAGAGTGCTACCACACTCTGGCCCCAAGTGTATATTGGCCTTTGCAGGTGTGCAATGATCTCAGACCATTTCCCTACCTGCTCCTCGGAGCACCCATATCCCAACTGTGGTTCTGCTGTCCCATCTCTGCAATAACAAAGTCTTCTCTCTTAAATTACAAAACAACCACACATGGAGTCTCTGCTCTGCCTCACAGATTTTCTTAGTGGCAGTGATCAACAGACAAGCTCCTCTTTCTCTGCCACTTTCTACCTCCCTCACCCACACTCTCAATCTGAAAAGAAAAGCAGTACAAGTGCAAGCTCAGCAAGTTAACAGTAACAAGAATGTGTACTCTGCTCATGTGGAAGGTTTTTGAGCCTACAAAATGCTTAGAGAAAAAAACAAAGACTCTCTAATAATTCAAAACAGCCTTAGTCATTGATTATTTTATTAGGTAACTAGTGGCTACTTTCAGCTTGTTTTAGTGGCTCCAACAAACTTCTCTGAGAAAAAGTCCTATGAAAAAAAAAAACGTGGGGCTGGGAGTTTGGCCTAGTGGTAGAGTGCTTGCCTACCATGCACGAAGACCGGGGTTCGATTCCTTGGTACCACATATATAGAAAAAAGCTGGAAGTGGTGTTGTGGCTCAAGTGGTAGATCTCTAGCCGTGAGAAAGCACAGGACAGTGTTCAGGCACTGAGTTCAAGCCCCACTACTGGCAAAAAAAAAAAAGTATCCTGTTGAATTTTGATGGTAAGACATTCTCCTTTGGATATGAATGCCCCCAGTGCTCAGCTAATGATGCTATTGAGAGGTTATTAGAGCATGAGGTCAAACTTCAATGAATTAACCACTGATGACTTCATAGCTGAACAGACTTTTAGGAGGTGGGACCTAATTGGGACCAATTAGTAACAGGAAGCTCCACTACACATATATTTAAGGCTACCATCTGATGTTCCTCAGCCTCTTTAAAATTCTTCCGTGTGATCATTACCTTCTGTTGTGGTAGTGTTCCTTCATGCTGAGCCTCTTAATGTATCCTAAGTGTCCAAGCTCTTCTGTTTTGATTCTTTTTGGCAAAACATTCTCCCAATTTTATGTAGTGAAGAAGCCAGCATCATATTTAACGGTCAAGAACATGGCAAGCTGCATAAATTTCAACATCAATTTTCTTGTAAAAAGGCAACATCTGTCACCTCATAAGGCTAAAGAAGAGTAAAGAGACTTGATTTTTATAAACTATGTAAATACAACACCTGGAACATTCCAAGTCCTCAATAGATGTTGCTCCTTCCATTGTTGCTAATAATTTCCTTATTAAGGCTGAAAAGTCATGTAAAGATAAATGAGACATATGTGTTACAAACACACATGAAAATTTATATCACAGCATAGATTCTAAAATGTGTAATATGCAATATATAATTTTCCTTGTTAATAAACAGCACTTATAAATTGTAATACATATACATATTATGTATATGTATATGATTGCATACAGAAATTTTTTTGGGTGAGTACTGGGGCTTGATCTCAGTGCCTTTTAATCACTTAGCTTTCTTGTTCACAGCTGCTGCTCTACCATGCCTCCACTCCAGCTTTTTGCTGGATAATTGGAGATGAAGTCTGATAAACTTTTCTGCCCAGACTGGCTTCAAACTATGATCCTACAGATTTCAGCCTTCTAGCTAGCTAGGATAGCAAGTATCCAGCTATAATTCAATTGATTTATATCTACTACAGAGTGGGATTTTAACTTACAAAGTAAAAAGTATTTTCTGAAACTTTTGTGCTATTACTGGAAACAGTTCTCCTGGCCTGGATTAGCTAACTGAGAGAATAGTTTTGGAAATTCTAATGGCTATGAACCAGGTAGAAGAGTGGGGTGTCCTAAGTAGAACCAAGCCACTGGTTCTGACTGAGCAACGTCTCGTGTTTATATGATATTCTACACTTTTCCTGGGTTTCTATGCTGTTCTACACTTTTCCTGGGTTTCAAGTCCCGAATGACCTGAGAATAGTACTTTACACCTTGAATAAGAACAGTGGGGAAATGAGGCCAGTGGTATATTTATATAAACTATACAATGTGTGAAGAAATTAATTTCATTAGGTTCTGACATCAGAAAGGAACAAAAATGCACCATTTCTCAGGGAAAGTTCTTAATAGGCCTGCTTGTGAACTTAGAGAAGAAGTTAGCAACAAAGAAAAAGCACTGGTTTTCCCTGAAGCTCTCTATTGCCAATTTAGTATCTGGGAAGGAACAAGGGCATAAAATATAAAAGCAGAGAAAGTCTTCAAGATTATTAAAATTCTTCTTTTGGAAAAAAATTCAAATGCATCTGGAACAGCAACTGACCTATATAAGACACTTTGCTTTCGTAAGCAGAGCATGTCAATAACATCTGAAGTACTGCATTCCAGGTTACATACCTAGTAGAACTGGCTTGCAGGATTTGCTAGCTTCAGCCCCATCCTCACTCCCACCTCACCTTGCTAGTACCTATTCTGTTATCTGGTGAAATATTGGAAATGATTTGTATTTTCAACAACACGGTCTACGCAAACTAGAAAGGAAGTAGGTGGGCATAGCTTCCTACATAAATGAAGCAAATACCCCAATAGTGCTCTCTATATTCACCATGGTAGACAGGAGTTGTTATATTAACAAAATCTTGTCCTGTGGGTGCTTCGTCTTAGTCATTTGGGTTTTACAATCTACACACAGCAACTTAAGCACTTAGAATACTAGTATGTGCCAATCACTGTTAAATGCTCAGAATACAGTAGGAAATAAAGAGAATCCTTGCTTTTTAATAGACTTAAGTTTAAAAACAAAAACCATCCCACAAATAATTTCATAAATTTTTTGATATCTTCTTATATTATGTATGATTCCTGATTTGCAAAATTAATAGTGATAAAACACTACTGAAATACAGTGTATTTTCTTTTTTAACAGAAATACTATAGTGTTATAGCTAATTTATTATTTCAGTTTTACCCCAAATCAGTATTAGCTATTATAGTATAAACACACCATGTTTCATGTTTCTCCAAAAATATAAATAAAGTAACAGATTTCACTGATCACTGACTCATGTCTGAACCACTGAACACTGGAATATAAATACATTCACTAATCAAAATGAGGAACGCCTCTGCCTGTTAGGCCTTCTTGACTCTATTGATACAGTTTGCACTCCTTCTAATTCCTAAAATAATTTATCAAAATTGACCCTACTGTATTTAGCACATTGTACAAACTTGTTCCATATAAACTGTGCGCTTCTGTGCAAGACCCATGTCTCATTCACATGGGCTTCCAGAGCCTTCCACAAGACCCAGTACACTGCAGCCATCAGCATGCTGCTATTCAAATGTACCTGCGACTAACAATAAACTCAGTGTACACAACAGGAATCACTCAAAGTATTTCAGTTCAATGAAATATATCCTAAATTTAAAATGTTTTAAAATTCCTAGTCACCTCAGCTGCCCATATCTTGTAGCTCTGATTTGCTGAGGACACTGCATTTGGGGACTGCAGTAATAACCCAGGATCAATCAGATAGAAAGCGTACAGAACAGTTCAAGGAATCACATGCCTGTCTATTTAGGAAAAAGTTTTACATATGAAAGGCAAGCACTTGTACTAAGGCACTCAAGCATCAGGCAGCTGATGAGGCCTTTGATAAAATCTATTAGTCCTGCCTCAGTTGTGTTTCAGCTCATATAACTAGTTTTTATTTCATTACTAGACAGGTGATGAAATCAAACGCTGGTACTAGAGGAAAAGGGTTAATTAAGTTCTAATTCATCATATAATAAAACCTGATATCATTATGTTACATTGGGGAACATATTTAAAAATGTGGGAAATTCTTCTGTAATATGTTAATGTAAAAATAAATAAATGTTAATGAAAAAACAATAGAATGTATTGTGATCTCTACTATTACGGGTAGCTTTTTTGCTTAAGATTGACTCTCTACCACTTGAGCTACAACTCCACAAACAACTTTTTGGTGGTTAACTGGAAATGAAAATCTTACAGATTTTCTTGCTCAGGTTGGCTTTGTTTTGTCATCCTCAGAACTTGCCTCCTAAATAACTAGAATTACAGGCATGAGCCATTGATGCCTGGCACATATACATACATTTTTGTACCTAGAAAAAAAGAGATGAAATATTATCCTTCTAGGACAAATAGATGAGTTTTAATTTTTAATCTTTTTAATTCCCTCTGTTTCTAACATATACTACCATGATCATGTACTTTTTCAGTTATCTTCATAATTACAAATATCTCCCTCTGTATTTTTTATGCCTCTTAAGTGCAATAAGTTTAATTAACCTCTTTTGAAAGGGAATGTAATTATCAATAGAATTTAACAAATTACCTTTAAATATAAGGTAACAGTGGCTATAATACAACAGAACTATTTAGAAGTTTAAAGTCTAAGAAAAAAATACTAATTTGAACATATTTATATGCAACTCATTGTTCATTCCATTCCAAAACAAACAAACAAACAAAAAAACCCTCTAGTCTCTTTTTAGTTTATTCTATTTGGAAAGAGTTACTTAAAACCACAAAAGCAATGAGGCAAGTCAAATGACACAGCTTGCTCTGTTTAGACCACCAACTTTCCCCTTCATCCTTTTTTGCACTTGAAGAACCTAAAATTGATTTCACCGTGAATCTAAGTAGAAGACATTGCTTTTACTTAATGATCCTTCATTCTTCAGCATAAACAATCTTCTGTATTTATATACAAAGAAAAACTACCTTTTGTTCTTGGGAAATGTTTCCAAAAACCATCACTCTGAAAAGTTAATTCACTTGTACTCAACTGTGAAAAGAGAAAGCTAGAAGAGAGGGTGATGATAACCCTATTAGCCTCTCAAGAAGAGTTGCACAAATTCCACGAAAATGTAAAACAATGGCATCTTGGAGATCTGTCTTCAGTGACTTTTGTTGTGTGAGAAAGAGACATTCAAGATCAAAACAGAACTGTACTTTTAAATGATGGAACTTAAGATTTAAGAAAAAGCTCACTGTAGGGCTTAGATGTCCTAAAGAAAGCGGTATTCATGCTACACAAAAGGCAACAGAACAGGAGAATTTAGATAGACCCAGAAAGAAGCTGAACAAGGGCCTGGATTTTAGCTAAAGTGTGAAGCAGTGGGCTGCAATTCTGAAGAAATAGCCTCTGGTAGATTTTAAAGGAGCAAAGTAAGGAAAGGATGAAAAATAAGTAAAAGACTTAAAGAGTAATTTTATTCTTCTATCCTATGTAAGCCTGAGGTTCAACAGCAACACAGAGAGAAAAATTTAAGGTAACAAATGCTTTCCATTCTGGTCCTAAATGACTTAAAAGCTACCAGGTTTTTTTTGTTTGTTTTTTGTTTTTGCCAGTCCTAGGCTTGAACTCAGGGCCTTAGCACTCTCCCTGGGCTTTTTGAAGGCTAGAGCTCTACCACTTGAGTCATAGCACCATTTGCAGCCTTGTTTTTTTTTTCCTATGTATGGGGTACCGAGATCAAACCCGGGTCTTTGTGCTAGGCAAGCACTCTACCACCAGGCCAAACTCCTCGCCCAGAAAGGAGTTTTATTTGTGTTTTTAAAATTGTTAGAGTTTTAACTGAGGACTTTGTACTTGACTAAACAAGTGTTCTACCAGGTAAGTGCAAATATGTTTTGAACATAAATTCTGAATTATTAAAGATTCCTTACTTCATTCTTAGACTAATACCTTAAAAACACTGTAGGTATTAAGAACAGATTTTATGCTGTAGGAAACGATTCCTACATCCGACCTAAGATTAATATTGTTAAACTATATTAGCAACATATTTAGAAAAGATGATCAGATTGTTGAACTTTTCAATTAAGAACTCCATGCCCCTTCTAACTCAAGCTTTCTAAAATGAAATACATTAATTCTCTCATTCTGTGATTCATTAATTCAGTAATTTCTTAAAAGCGATGAGGCCAAGAAAAATAACAGAACAGCCCTGAGGATATCACAAAGCAAAATTGTTAATCTCTTAAAACATGAGCTTTTTAGCACTCCCAGAATTTATTATTAATTCATTACAACTATTTTTGTAGATGACTGTCTATCCAATATATACTAAAATCTTTAAACATGGGGATGTAGGAGCAGAACTTCATATTTCTCTTCCTCAGAAACAAATGTTATTTTCTCTCTTTAGCAGTCTTGAGAGAGGATCTTGACATCCAGATTCTCAGGAGGGTAGTCCTGCCCCACTGGTAGTGAAGGCTGGATTAAGACTCAATGGACGCCAAGGGCAAAGTATCATGGAAATGTGAAGGATAATTCTTGAACCTTAATATCTAATGAAATTTAACTTGCTGGATTATGTGACTTACATGGGACTTCTGACTTCGTTTTTCTTTCTGATTTCTCTCTTTAGAAATGGTAAGGTCAACCCTATGCCTGCCTTGTCCATTTGGGAAGCAGATAACTTGTCTACTTCCACAGATTTTACAACTTAGAGGAATTTCCAGGACAGGATGAATCGAACAAAATCTGCCCATAGCTGACTTAGATGAACTTGGATTGTGTATCTGTCTCCAAATTCAAATACTGAATGCTCAACACCAAGTTACTCAGATGAGGTCTTTTGGCAGGTTTATGTGTCTGTACTCAAAACAAGAAGACAGTGATCTTGAGGCTAGTCTAGGCTACAAAGTGAGACTTCATGTCAAAACAAAAAGGTATATGATTGTTTGTTTATTTGAAATAGGAAAGGGAAGGGAGGAAAACAAGATGATTGGGAGGGATGGGGAAAGGGAATGAGGACAAAAACAGGAGAGAAGGGATGTATCCTCTGTCTGGTGAATGTAACTGTGACCCCTCTATACATTACAAGTAAAAAATAAAAAGGTACAAGCAGCAAAATAAAAGTATTTGTACAGAAAAAAACTGTAACCTCTCTATTAATTATAATAAAAAAATTAAAATATGAGTCACTTGGTAAAAAAAATGATGCTGACTCGGTGAAGAACTGTCTGGGTTTCTGAGGTTTGGGGTTACTGCTTTCTATGAATTTGTAATCAAATAAGAAAAATGAAAGGACAAAGATGTTCAGAAAATACCACAAATAGAAAAAAATATTGAGAAAAAAGGAGGTATACTTGATACATAAATATTTAGAAATTAGGACCAAGTGTGATTTAAGTGAAATCAAAAGCAGGAAAAGTAAGATCAGATAAAGAGAAAAGACTCACCTCAGTTAGAAGGCCATTATCACTTAAACTAACAATGATAGATACTGGGCATGGGGGGAGTAGGGATTTGTAGCCAAAGGCGAACAGTACTACATTTTGGGTGGGAATGTAAACCACTCTTGAAAGCAGTATGGAAGGTAAAGCAAGGAGCTATTCAATCTCTAATAAAGGGATACAACCAGGGTGGTCCGGTCCACATCTGTATTGCAGTGTGGTCAGCCCTTTACAAAGAGATACCATAACCAGGCTTTCCCATTCAATTTTATCTTAACAATAGAATCAAATCTCCATCTGCCCAAAGAGATGAAGGCCAATACTTCCTTAGGAGTGGCCAAGAGGAAGGAAAAAGTCAAAGTAAAATTCGTATTTTAAGAAATATCATGGAGCAATCAAAGTGTGGTTAGATGAAGTGAGAAGATCAGATGGGGTGAGGGAAGAAAACTGGAGGTTTTTATTTTCCTTTATCTCCTTGATTTGATTTCTAACTTGGTCAAGCAACATTATCATCTTAAATCATGTCTACCTTTGGCTAAAATGATTGATTAAAAGTTGCATAATGAATAAAAAGAAAAATCCAATAATGATCTAAATATTATGAATCATTTAAGAGCTGTCTCTGTATCTAAGATGTAAAGAAATGGTGAAACTTCAAGGGTAAGCATGAGCTGCAGAAAATGATGCAATTAACCAACAAAAAGATGAAAATAATGATAGATTTTATATTTTCAATATGTCTTCTTTAGCTTACCTAAAAGAAAAAAAAAGCATGTAAAAAACATGTAGGGCAGTTTTTTATTTAAGAGTAGAATTTCAGGAAAGAGAGGAGAGGAGGCAAAGACAATGGAGCTCTGGAGAAAATAAAGGATTGCAATGTGGTAAGTTGCCAAGGTAACAGCAATGCACCAGAGAGCAGATCTGGCTGGTTGGTGATGGGATGGGACTTCTCCAGAGAGGCCATTACGAAGCTTTACTGTATCTGGGGGCAAACATCAGGGAGGAAGAAAGGAGAAGATGGAGAGGGCAGTCATGGCAAAGAATTTATCTGCAGGCCTTTTCTGTTTCCTTTCTTTCTCTCTCTTCTAAGTTAGTAAAAAAAATAGTGGAATGGCTGAAGACTCGAGTCTGGTGTGATTAGGGTTGGATCTAAGAAACACAAAAGGAGCCTGAACAGGCCAGCAATATAGGGGACATCTGGGGAAGTTGAAGCACACCAAGCACAACCTGCTGCAGCTCTCTGGGGTCATACAGACCTGGCCTGGTCTCACTTACAATGAGCTTCATACAAAGTATTTTTTAAGAATTATGTATTTCTGAAAGGCTCAAATTACCTTGTGAAATCCTAAACTTTCCTCAGAAATAAAAGGAATTGCAATCTTCAGTATGTTATGAGTAATAGCAGAATTCATAAAAAAATAATAAGGCAGAAAGTAAAATTGTTTCACTTTCTAATGAAAATTTTCCTTGCTCCTTAATAGATTCATTTACAATTCAGTTTTCAGTTAAGTTACAGGGGCTAAGTTCACAATTTATAAATCACAGCAAAATGAGGCAATTACTAGTTTAAGAGTAGAAGAATTTAGAATGTCAGGTGGCATTAATTTAAGTGAATAACTTCTTTACATCAAATTTAATTAATGCCAAGAACTGGTGGAACTTTGTTTTGGTGAGATGGAACTTAAAATTGGATAAGATTTGCACAGTAATCAAGGTCTAACAATTTGCCCTTCAGAACTACAAGTGCTATTTCTTATTATGTAAGAAATTATATCATTCACTCTGGATGCAAATTAAAATTGGGGGCGAAGTGCCAGTGGCTCACACCTGCAATTCTAGCTATTCAGGAAGCTGAGAGCTAAAGATCACAGTCCAAAGCCAGGCAGTCTCTGAGATTCTTATCTCCAATAAACCTCTCAAAAACCAGAAGCTCAAACTGTGGCTCAAATGGTAGAGCACTAGCCTTGAGCACAAAGAGGCTCAGGAACAGCACCCAGATCCTGAGTTTAAGCCCTACAACTGACAAAAAAAGTAAAAAATAAAATAAAATTCAGGCAGGGATATCAGGACACATTTTAATGAGCTTACTATCACTAAATCACAAACTAATAAACTTCCAAAGAAGACTCTCCGGCCTGACTTCTCTTTCATCCTTATGGGAAACACTGTTTGGGATACATAGTGGTATTAACACAGTGGACACTAATTTCTTTCAATGTAGCCCCTAAAGGCTCTCACACATGTTTGGTGAGTATAGGAAAAAAATACTCTGAACAAGGTAAAAGCAAATAGGGAGAAGCCAACTGTCGAACAGATTACAATGTCTTCTAAAATGATGTTTAAGAACAAAACGTCAAAACTTCTTTGCAACAGACCATATGGCATTGAGTTATCAAATAAAATAAAATAGTACTTTTGATTTTGTGAAAAGTGGAAAGAAACAGGAGAAAATATTTCAATCACTAGTGCCAACCAGTACAACTATACAAACAAGTCTTAACAACAGGAAGGAAAAAGAGCCCCCCAAAAAGGAAAGGGAAGAAGAAAGAGAAGGGGAGGAGGGAGAGAGAGAAGGAAGGGGAAAAAAAGCAGGATAGAAAGGCAGAAAGAAAGAAGAGAAAGAGAAAAAAATATATTTAGAATGTACTCGAGTAAATGTCAATAAATTGGTACTTTATAACTTTGCCCATCTTTATTTTTTAATTCTCTGACTATATTGCATACTTAAGACAAACCTCATAGAATAAAGAATACAACAAAAGAATCCCTGATATCTCTGTGTTTTGCCAGTCTACTCAGGGGAAGTGACACAGAAAAACCCATGCCACTACTGTAGGCCTTGATATTGACATTGCATTATTATCACCAGCAGATATAAGGAAACCTGAATTTGGACAGTACACAATGCAGTGTGCTGTCGCAGAACCACTATTCTTATATTCTACTTACTGCACTAGTTGAGCAGTCTGTCATCCAACAATTGTGAGATATACAGTCTTGTTAAAACTCTTCTTTTTTGGGTCCAAGCGTTTGGCCTAGTGGTAAAGGGCTTGCCTAGCATTCACAAAGACCTGGGTTCAATTCCTCAGTACCACATACATAGGAAAAAAAAAAGCCAGAAGTGGTGCTGAGGCTCAAGTGGTAGAGCTCTAGCCTTGAGAAAGTCCAAGGCAGTGCTCAGACCCTGAGCTCAAGCCGAGGCCAGCCAAAAAAAAAAACAAATAAACAAAAAACAAAAACCTCTTCTTTTTCCCCATTTGTAAAATAAATGTGGAATCTGTTTTTCCTAAAACTCTACTGCAGAGGACTATTTACCATAGCAAAGATATGGAACCAACCCAGATTCCTCTCAGTAGATGATTGTATCAACAAGATGTGGTATTTATACACAATGGAATTCTATGTTGCCATTAAAAAGAACAACATTGTCCCATTTGTAAGGAAATGAAAAGCCTTGGAAAAAATCTTATTAAGTGAAGTAAGCCAGACCAAAAGGAAGATAGGCTCAACGGTTTCCCTCATTTGTAATAATTAATACAAACCTTGGACTCTAGCAGAGGATTACAATAGCTCAAAACCTAGATACATAAGGCCATATAGGATGAGGCTAAATGAAAGGAACTCCAGGATATAGAAACAAGAGCTATATAATGAGTGAATATTGTTCTTAATGCACTATGTTATTTCTCATCTCTTTTGTTGTCCTTTGGTTATTAGTATATTGTTACAGTACCTTACCTTGAAATCTGGTGTATTGTACATATGTTTATTTGAAATAGGAAGGGGAAAGGGGGGAAGCAAGATGAGGGGAGGGTATGGAGGGAGGGCAATGGGGACAAAAACGTGAGAAGGGGTATCATTGTGTGTGAAGTAACGGTCTTTCTATCTGACGAATATAACTGTAACCCCTCTATTAATTACAATTTTAAAAAAGTGGATAGACAATTTTTTAAAAAAAAAATCCACTGCACAAGGCTAAGGATTAAGTGACACGGTGAACCTAAGAAATGCAGTAACAGCACTCAGAAGGCAGAAGCAAGAGGACTGTGTGTCCAATATGAAGCTAAAGGCTATGTAGCAATAACATCTCAAAAAAAAATGAAGACAAACACAAACAAAAAACATTTCAGGATGTGACAAGTGGGCAGGATCAACATTTCAATCACAGGCAAGAAAATCTAATGCAGCACCTTTCCCTTCAAGGAAGGAGAGAGAGCTCAGCCTTTACCTAAGATTCTCAGGCTTAAACTCTAAATCTGCAAATTATCAGGCAATTTACCTGGTGTCACTGTCTGTATAGGACAAATGGGTAGTTTCCCAAAATATATGTCTAACCAGAACCAGTGACTATGATCTCACTGGGAAAGGTGTCTTACTACTAAGGATCTCCAGATACGATCACCTCGAGCATGCCAACAGGCCCTGACTCCAATGTATCCTTCTAAGAAAGGCAAGAGAAAGATTTGAGACACGGAGAAGCATGGGTGACAACGACATGAGGATAGAAGCAGACACTAGACAAATCAAGGAACACCAAAGTTGGCTAGTGGCTAGTAGCTGGAAATTCCTTGTCCCTCAAAGCCTATAGAAGAAACCAGGTCTGTCAACACACTGATTTCAGGCTTTGAGCTCTGAAAAGTGAAGAAATCAGTTTCAGTTGCTTAAAGTCACTCAATTCATGGTAACGTGCTCCAGCAGATCTAGAAAAGCATCCAGTAGGCCCCTCTCCAAAATGTGCTTATCAGATTTCATGAACACAAAGAGGAAGGCATTTAGGTGTCTAGTCCTGGTGAAGCTCAACAATAAAAGAGATTTCCATCTGCTGCCACAACCACATATTTCAATATAGTGTTCCCAAACCAGTCCTGCAAAGAAGACCCATACTTCCCAGGAGAAGAATGCACCAGGCATGTCTAGCCAGGGCCTCTTCCTAACCACAAGGCCACCATCTAACCTTTTCCTACTCATTCTTACTTCTTTATGTCCTATAACAATTTTCCATTAATCATTGCCTAATTTTTATGTCCAAATCCAAGCAATTGTCCATAATTTTAGCCTCCTGGTTGCATGCATTCCTAGGTTTGCCTTGACTGTAATTTTGCTTTTTACTGTGAAGTGCAATGCACCCTTCACTTTATAACTTAAAGAGTTTTGTGTTCCTCATAGAGTATGAAGAAAAACAAATTATTTTTCACTAATTTTACTTGTGAGTAAGGAGTGACTTTTCCTAAATGAAACAGGTAAAATAAAATCTGTGGCTATCAATCCTAAATTCATGGTGTTTGTTTGTTTTGAATTATATTATGCACTAAATTTTTAAATAAAATTTAATGTGTCTACACTCATGAGTTACCTTTGAATCTGCAAAGATGAGAGGTCTTAGGAAGAATGAATTCTTCAAAACAGCATAAGATACATGGGCTAATGACAGGGAGATAAGGAAGATTTCATTACACAAAAGGCGAAAAGTCAAGCAGAAAAGCAAGGCAAAGAAGCAGCATAATGTATGGAACTTATGCCTGATTTTTAAACACACACTGGAAAAACAATCATACATAGGAAATAGGAGCATCCACACACAATATAAATTGTGACATTTTGTTCACTGAAAAAGCCATTAGATACCTATTGCTTTGTATTCTGAGTATAATACTAAGGAATCTACTAAAATCCTCTCAAGAAGCTGACATTATGGACATCTAGTTACAATGTCAAGAGTTACAGTGGATTGGGGTATAGCTTGATAATACATACTTATCATGTATGAGGCACTGGGTTTAATTTCCCACTCCAAAATAAATAAATTTGATAAATTCTCTAAAACTTTACCACAGGACATTGTTTACATTCATACTGGTATCTAAAAGATAGTGAATATGCTGGGGGAAAAAAAACTGCAAGCCAATAATAATAAACAACTTCTGAAAGGATGTAGGGTAAGGAATATATGACAGAGCAGCTCAGTCACTGAATGTGATCCAGAGTATGCACTGGTACAAGCTTTCCCAGTCAGAATCAGATGCCTTATAAAAGATCTATGTTCAACAATCACCAAGTCCATTCTGACAGCACAATCACCTTTATGAACAAGGAGATATAAGTATAGGTGTCAATGTCAGTATAGGGATAGAGATTGGTACAAGTATAGATACATGTATAGTTATTGGTATAGGTATAGGTACAGGTCTAAATATTGCTAAAGATATAGTTATAGGTACCTATATAGATATAGGTATAAGTATCAGTATGGGTGTAGGTATAAATATATGCATTGATATAGATACAGGTATAGGTATTATAGATATAGGTGTTGGTATAGGGGTAGAGATGGGTAAGGATATTTGCCGTTGTTTATAACAAGAAAAATGTAATCATATTAAATGATTAAGAAAATAAAACTAGTTGCATAGAGTGAAGCTAATAATGATTTTGAATATAAATGATTCAACCTTCCACTCCCTATAAAGTAGCTGTCTTAAATGAAACGGGTAAACGAGTCCATTATAATCTCGTTTTGTGGCTGTATTTATACATTCACACTTAAGTCTTGAGGCCATAAAGGAAAATGACAACAGTGAATTCCTTTAGATGGGACAATTCCAGTTGTTGTTTTATATATTTTAGAAACCTTTGCAATGTTAGATTTTGTATGAAATAGTTAAAGGAAAGCAAATTCAAACTTACTATATTTATTCTTCTAACCAATGTCTGACAAATACCTCCTTAGAGCAATGTGAGAAACAAATAGACCAAAACTGTACCCAGAAATCAAGCCTGACCTCAGACAGGCAGCAGAAACAATCTTTTGATTAACTGTTATCTCTACTTTCATGGTGAAACTGTTTTCTATGGGTCACAAAATCTGGAACTAGTTTCCCTTCTAAAACCACTAGCCAGTTCTGAACCTGTTGAGCTGAAGATTATAGAGTGTCAATCAAAATTTCACAACTGAGTTATCAGGAAGTAAAAATGTCTACTGCACTTGGAAATGTCAAGTATAACTCAATAAATGTCAAATAAAATTGAATTGTTTGCAAGAACTTATAGGAAGCCTGGGCCAGACCCTCTGCAACCATGACCTCCTACATTTGGTTGACACTGAGTCACTAAAACCAAGCTTTCCCTACCTTCATGATTTGTACAGTAGTACATGCAAACTTCATTAGAAGAACACTTTATCCTTTTGATACTTGCATATTTACTCACCTACAATAAACACATTCCAGACACAGAAAGAATTAAATAAGACATGTAACCAATGCTAGTAGCATCTTTTACAAGTTCTCCTGTTAGTTATTTCTCAAGAATCACTTCCAAAATTTCAGCCAAATTAAGGAGAGAGAAGCTATGCTTGATAGTGTATGCTTATAATCCCAGCTACTCAGAAGGCAGAGCTAAGAGGATCGTAAGTTCAAGGCCAATCCAGGCAAGTATAGCAGTGAGATCCTCCATCTCAGAAACAAAAGGACTTGGGCAGTAACTCAAGAAGTAGTGTTGGTTTATAACACATAATCCCCCCAGCTTCCATCCCTAAAAATCAATGCTCTCAACAAAGAAAAGAAAAATTAAATTAAAAAACAGGAGGAGGAGGGGAAAGCAGCAGCAGCTGCTCTGTGGCTATTTCTTTACATTTAAAATTGTTACTTTAGTTACCCATCTTGGTACACACATCTGTGGTTAGCATTGCATACTTTCTTCTTCTCATTAGTAAGGATTGCAAGGTCTATCAAATGACAAGTGACTTTTTCCAAAAGCTAAAAGAAAACTATTTTTTGTGTGTGTGAAAGAAGAGCATATAATGTGACAGGAGTGACTGTGATTTAATTGGATTAATATTTACTGAATAGTTTCCTGTGTCTATTTACTGAATAGTTTCCTGTGTCAAGTTCTTTATACCAGGGATGTAATTGGTCTGGATGTAATAGTGAATACTGTAGCCTTGAACTTCTGGAGCACAAATCCTAATTAAGGATAGAGAGAAAAAGCAGACCAAGACAAAGCATTGAATGGTATGCAAGGAGACTAGCCAGCAGCATTTCAAAGGAATACTAGATTCAAATGAAAGGCCAGACAAATTCCTTATTATCCTAAAAAAGTGTATTATCCAACAAAAGAGAAGGAAGCCCAAAAGTACCTAGCGTGACTATTTGTAAAAGATCAAAGGCATTAAATTAACCAAGCTTCCAGGATTCAATGCAGGAAGGTTGACCTCTACAATATGGTCTTTTAAGATTTTATTTAGAGAGAGAAAATCTTAAGCTTTTAAGATATAAAGATGAATGACTCAGTAAACAATTAGCTCTGTATACATAAAATAAATTTTCACTCATAATAACGAAATCAAGTAGCTCAATTAAGAAATTAGTATATTTCTCAGTCAAATCAAGCTAAGTCTGTCCTTTCTCCTGGAACAAAATAACATCTCTCTATGCATCTTTTCTGGTCGTTCTATCCAGGATGTCAGATATATGAAATCATCCTAAAATTTGAGTCTTGAGTATGCCTATTCTATCTTATAAAAGACTTGCTGAATAAAAAATATTCACCCAAAAGACAATGGATCAAAGACCTCGAGGTAAAAGCCGACACACTGAAAACTTTACAAGAAGGAATAGGAAATACACTAGGCCTCCTTGGCACAGGTCGAAACTTTCTTAATAAGGACCAAGAATCACAACAAATCAGAGAAAGGCTGGATAAGTGGGACTGCATTAAACTGCAGAGCTTCTGTATGGCAAAGGACATAGCTAGTAAATTAATTAGGAAGCCTACAGAGTGGGAGAAAATCTCCACTAACCATACAGCGGACAAAGGCCTTATATCTAAAATATATAAACAACTCAAAAAATTGAATCATTCCAAAACTAATCTCCAAAGTAACAACCATCCCATTAAAAGATGGGCCAAAGACTTAAAGAGAGGCTTCTCTGAAGAAGAAATAAAAATGGCCTACAGACACATGAAGAAATGCTCAACATCTCTGGTCATAAGAGAAATGCAAATCAAAACAACTCTAAGATTCCACCTCACTCCAGTTAGAATGACCAGGATCAAGAAAACTAATAAGAACAGATGCTAGAGGGGATGTGGCCAGGAGGGATCACTAATACACTGTTGGTATGAGTGCAAACTCATTCAGCCACTATGGAAAGCAGTATGGCAGTTCCTCAAAAGACTAAACATAGAGCACCCCCTATGACCTAGCAATTCCATTACTTGGCATTTACCCAACCGTCCAGAAACAAAGACATGCTAAATCCACCAGCCTAACAATGTTCATTGCAGCACTATTTACCATAGCAAAGATATGGAACCAACCTAGATGTCCCTCAGTTGATGAGTGGATCAACAAGATGTGGTATTTGTACACAATGGAATTCTATGCTGCTGTCAGAAAAAATGACATCGCCCCATTTGTTAGGAAATGGAAAGACTGAGAAAAAAATCATATTAAGTGAAGTAAGCCAGACTCAAAGGAACTTAAGCTCAATGGTTTCCCTCATTTGTCATAATCAGAAGAAACCTTGGGCTCTCCTAGCAGAGATTTGCAATACAGCAAAACCTTGATACATAAGGCCATATAGTATGACCCTAAATGAAAGGACCTCTAGGATATAGAAACAAAAGCCATATAATGAATGATTGTTGTCCTTAAGGTACTATGTTATCTCTCATCTCTTTTAAGATCCCTTGGTTATCTCATATTGTTACAGTATCTCACTTTGTTAACTAATATATTGGATATATTTGTATTTGGTTATTTGAAATTGGGTAGGGAAGGGGGGAAAACAAGATGAGGGGTGGGCGTGGGGGGGAGGCAAATGGGGACCAAGACATGAGAAAGGGTATCAATGTATGTGAATTAATGCACCTTCTATCTGGCAAATATAATGTAACCTTTCTATTAATTACAATAAAAATATATGAAAAAAATTCCCACTTACAAAGTACTAGAGAAATTCTGCTGTATGCCTGTCATACCAACACATCACATTTTTAAATCACACATTTCTGTAGAATGACATTCTCCAACCTCTAAACTCACCTACTATTATATCATAGCATTATTTTCCCACTGTGTCCCTCCCTGAAACCATATGGAATAATATCAGCTCCACATGCTCCTGTCACCATGTCTCTGTTCTGATTATAACCTTGATTAAGTCACAT
This sequence comes from Megascapheus bottae, assembly GCF_031878675.1. Lineage (NCBI taxonomy): Eukaryota > Metazoa > Chordata > Mammalia > Rodentia > Geomyidae > Megascapheus > Megascapheus bottae. The sequence goes on from NC_143510.1 coordinate 34,421,205, forward strand.
AAGGCAGAGCCAGCAACCATCCCCTGTCCTACCTACTTACTGGTTGCCCTGCTTCTGACCTGTAGGCCTCACAAGCTCCTTTTGAGCTCTAGTAAAGCCAAAAGATCCTTTTAAAATATGTCATTCCTTTGCTCAAAACCACTACAAAATTGCTTAAAGTCAACATAAATAATTATACCACTGGGAATCTATCTGAATTGCTTTTCTTCTGTTTTTACAGAAATACCAAAGCCTTAATGGCTTAAGTTATTCATTATCTCACAAGGCTTGCAGGTCACAAGTTTGTTTGGCATAGAGTGACTGTTTAAGGGTTTCAAAAGGCTAAACTCAAGCTATTGACAAGAAGCTCTACATTAGAAAGTAAGATGTTCTAAAATTGGACCGTAACAATATCTGCTTATCTTGGTAAATTTACTAAAATATATTAAACTATTTGAAATGGATAGAATTTTACTAAATCTATCCTTGAACTAGTTGAAATGGTTTGCCCTTTCATGTAAATTTAAAGGGAATCTCATTGCAGGCATAGCTCTACACACCTTTTATCCCACATACCGCATCCTGACCTCTTTCCTACAGCTAGCTCACTTGCGCTGTTCCCCTTTAGCATGTTCTTGTCACTTGTCAACTCCAGGCAGATCACTCACTGCCTTTTATGTTTCTAGTATGTGCCACCAATCTGTCCCTTTAAATGAAGTTAGCATTGCTTTGACTCCAGTTCTCTTTGGAATTAGTTCTGAATCAGTTTGGTCTTGACCATGAAATGAACATATTGAAGACACTCAGTACTCTTATTCTCTTTGCTGTCTGACAGGACAAGGGAATGCATAATATATGATCATGCTGTAAGAACCAATATACTGGATGCCTATGTAGCACAGGAGTATAAGAACTAGCCACAGGAGGAATTCTGGAATGGCTAATACTCTGAAAAGGAGATTCCCTGCAGTCACTTTTGTTCCCCTGTATACTAAGCATTTTGCTTTATTTCATTTATTTGGAGACAGATTTTCCATGAAATTTTCAAAACAATGCAATGTCAACCAACCTACACCTAAAATAGAAACAAAACCATGAAAATAAAAACAAAACCTTTATTATTTCTACTTTTTAACTAGTTTTTTGCTTTGTTTTTAATTTTAAAAAATTCCTACTTGTAATTCTCAATGAGTTCCACAGAGGCTGCAGCCAGGATCAAAAGAGGTTCTTTCCTTACCAGGGCCAAACCTCATATATGCCCCACAATGAAACTGGAGTACATCACAGAAAACTGCTGTGCACTTTCTCAATAGGACCCTATAATGACCTGGAATGAGCAAGATAAACCTCTTTTGCCAAAACAAGAAAGGTGAAGAAGGAAAGAGAAAGATTTCTATTAATCAGATTCATTGATTTTGAAAGATCAGAAATAAACAAGTCCAAGAGGCCAATTTCAGTCCTCAGGCAGATCATTAATCTACTGCTTCTGAGTTGGTCTGCTGTTAATGACCCCTCTATGTTTTTTGTTTTTTTTTTCCCAGTCATGGGGCTTGAACTCAGGGTCTGAGCATTGTCCTTGAACTTTCTCAAGGCTAGAGCTCTATCACTTGAACCACAGTACTACTTTTCACTTTTTCTGTGTACGTGGTACCAAGTAATCAAATCCAGAGCTTTGTGCATACTAGGCAAGCACTCTCTTGCCCCCTTCCCCTCTATGATTTGGTATTGATATTTTGTGTATGTGCGGTTCTTTGTGTGTTTTAATTTGGTTTTTTTGTTTTGTATTTTCCCAGTGTTGAGGATTGAACATAAGTAACTATCAACTGCACAAGCATATGTACACACACACGCACACCAACAAACAGGCACACATGTATTTTCTTTTTTTTCATAAATTTTTACTGTAATTAATAGAAGGGTTACATTATATTTGCCAGATGGAAGGTACATTACTTCACATACATTGATACCCTTTCACATGTCTTGGTCCCCATTTCCCTCCCCCCCATCCCCAACCCTCATCTTGCTTTCCCGCTTCCCTATCCAATTTCAAATAACCAAATACAAATATATCTGATATATCAGATAACAAAGTGAGATACTGTAACAATATAAGATAACCAAGGGACAGCAAAAGAGATGAGAGATAATCTAGTACCTTAAGGACAACAATCATTCATTATATGGCTTTTGTTTCTATATCCTAGAGATCTTTTCATTTAGGGTCATACTATATGGCCTTATGTATCAAGGTTTTGCTGTATTGCAAATCTCTGCTAGGAGAGCCCAAGGTTTCTTCTGATTATGACAAATGTGGGAAACTATTGAGCCTAAGTTCCTTTGAGTCTGGCTTACTTCACTTAATATGCTTTTTTTCTAAGTCTTTCCATTTCCTTACAAATGAGGCAATGTTGATCCACTCATCAACCGAGGGACATCTAGGTTGGTTCCATATCTTTGCTATGGTAAATAGTGCTGCAATGAACATTGTTATGCTGGTGGATTTAGCATGTCTTTGTTTCTGGACGGTTGGGTAAATGCCAAGTAGTAGAATTGCTGGGTCATAGGGGCGCTCTATGTTTAGTCTTTTGAGGAACTGCCATACTGCTTTCCATAGTGGCTGAATGAGTTTGGGAGTTTGCACTCATACCAACAGTGTTGTAGTGATCTCTCCTGGCCACATCCCCTCCAGCATCTGTTCTTATTAGTTTTCTTGATCCTGGCCATTCTAACTGGAGTGAGGTGGAATCTTAGAGTTGTTTTGATTTGCATTTCTTTTATGACCAGAGATGTTGAGCATTTCTTCATGTGTCTATAGGCCATTTTTATTTCTTCTTCAGAGAAGCCTCTCTTTAAGTCTTTGGCCCATCTTTTAATGGGATGGTTGTTACTTTGGAGATTAGTTTTGGAATGATTCAATTTTTTGAGCTGTTGATATATTTTAGATATAAGGCCTTTGTCCGCTGTATGGTTAGTGGAGATTTTCTCCCACTCTGTAGGCTTCCTAATTAATTTACTAGCTATGTCCTTTGCCATACAAAAGCTCCCCAGTTTAATGCAGTCCCACTTATCCAGCCTTTCTCTGATTTGTTGTGATTCTTGGTCCTTATTAAGAAAGTTTCGACCTGTGCCAAGGAGGCCTAGTGTATTTCCTATTCCTTCTTGTAAAGTTTTCAGTGTGTCGGCTTTTACCTCAAGGTCTTTGATCCATTTGGAGTTAATTCTAGTGCAGGGTGTGTTTTCTTTTTTATTGAGTACTTTAGGAAGAGAAGATAAAGATGCTTCTGCCTCCTTGTTATTACATGCTGTTAGCTGGGCTTTTCACAGGCACCTGTACTGTACTCTCGGTGACCTTGTTTGGGAAGTGTAAGGCAGCCTAGTATAATGCTTAGGAATGTATTGACAGAAGTGTGACATTCACTAAGTTCCTAGATCTCAGTAGCATGCCCAAAGCCACAATAATAACTGACATGGAAGGGACCTGAACCATGACACTCTGACTCCAGGACCAGTGAACCCATTTCCTCCTGAGGGCCCTTTTGTTAGCATTACTCCTGTTCTTCCATTGCAGCCATGACTGTTTATCCTCCTCCCTCTGAGGACCATCAGAGAACCACAGAAGACAGTAATTACAACTTTGTAATTTACTGCGTCCCAAATTCTAAAACGTCAGACTCAGCAAACACTATCCAATAAACAGCCACACATTTATTCATTTTTCTACTGCTATTCCAGTTTAGTGAGGATGAAAATGTCTTAAACCTTGTTTTACACATTGGCAAACTCAGCTAAAAATTATTAAGTCTCCTAGCATCATTTGGTGACTGAGAGGTAGACAGAAGTGTTGACAGTTGATGCTATGTACCCAGAACGATCACTAATTTTAAAAATACTTAAGCGTCCCAAATGAAAATAGGGAGGGCTGTTTCTAAACATCTGATCCACCTGAAGGCAACACCACTCGCTTACTAAGCACACTTGGAATAAATAAGGTGTTAAGACATGAGTAAGGGCCTATCATAAAGAATTCCCATGTTGGGTCTGCAGTCAGCATAATAACCATGGCGTTTCTTTCCACTCTGCATTCAGGCTGGTAATTTAGTGAAACCTTAAAAGTGACAAATGAATGTGAAAAAGAGCTGACATTTCTTGTAAGAAGTGAAAAGAGGCCAGAAGAACCTAGTAAAATGCAGTGACAACTGGAAAGAAGAGCCAAGGAAAAGAAATGGCTTCTCAGTTATATTTTCTTTTTTTATTAAAAAAGACAACAAATATGACTTGAGATGATGCTGAAAGAAAAAAGATGAGGTTAACGGTTTCTTAATTACAGAATTAATATTTTAAAATCTGACTAGAACGAATGCTTTTCAAATATGTCGCTGATAGCTACCATCCAACTCCTATTGTATCATTCATGACCCAAATTATATTTATCCATCTGAAAACATAGTTTCAAAAAGAATTCCTAAAGATTCTATCAGACTTGTAGAAAGGCCAGAAAATTTCCAGACTTTTAGTGTATTTTCCAAAACATGGTGTTATACATACAAATGCCAAAATTACACTGAAATCAACCTCTTATAATTAATAAATTACCTGTCAAATCTCATAAAAACAGATGGTCACTTTGAGACAGGAGATGATATTATCATTCTGTTCTGCACAGCTGTTCAGCTAGGAAAAGGCCATTTCCTTTTCCATAACATATAATAAACCTTTAAGATTTCTAGTATTATGTATAAAAATGAAAATTTCATGCAGCTGCTTCAGTTACACATCTGGTTATTATAGAATCTTTAATAGCAAAACATATCATTATAATAAATAAAAACTAAAATTGGTCTCTACTTTTTCTTGAGTATCATGCGACTTCAAAGTTCTCTATTACAGTGTTCTAAACTGGATACTCTGTTATGCTATTTAATACAATGTAGATTAGTGAATTTGTACCTGCAAGAAAGTACATATAGCAAATTAAATATCTAATGCCACAATTGTTCCTTCCTGTTACACCTTTCAAGAAGGTGTCTTAATAATTTTACCAGAAATCCAACACATGAAACTATAAGTCAACACAACATTAGTGTCACATATCCAAAATGAGATTTTGATTTGTTAGTCTCAAACACATTACATACATTACTATAAATCATGTGAAGATGAAGACATGTGGCACCTAAGAACAGTTAGGAAATAACCAACACAACGAGCAGGCCTGTATTTATGCTCAGAGCTCTCTTGGTTCCATATTTTTAGCAAAAGACATGAAACTTGAAAGTTAGATATATGGCTGTTTTTTTCACACTCTTTGTTAGGCGTACCAATGTTTAAGTCTTCAAAATGACCACAAAAACTTATCTCTGACTTTTGAAGGTGGTAGAAATGGGGAATTAGTATATGACAAGAAGATTCATTTACTATATGCAAAATGATTAACATCTGAATTAGCTTCTTTGAGTAAAGTAGTGAATTCTATAAGAAGTTTTAATATCTATTATTTCAATTTTTAATGGTTCCCATTGGAACAAAATCCCAATCATTTGTTTATAGGTCCTTCAAGAACCTGCCAATTTCTACAGCCTCAACTCTTCCTACTTCCTGACCACCTTAGCCTCCATAGTTTTCCTCCTCTCTTCTTCCATGCTCACTGACCAGGCCTTCCAGCTTTCTAGCCCATGCTTTCCTCTGACCAACATCTATACATTATCTCCTGCCATGATGCCATTTCCATAGTCATCCCCCAGGACCAGTCCCATCCTACCTTCCACCACTATCTCACCACATTTTAATTACTTCATAGCACTGTCAATTTAGGACATCATGTCATAGCTTTTCACATACTTGCTCTCTGTCACCACTTAATAGATTCCAAAGCCCTTCTCAACATATGCCTTTTTTTTGTTTGTTTTGAATCTCTAGTCCTAGGCTTGAGCTCAGGGCCTGAGCACTGTCCTTGGACTTTCTCAAGGCTAGAGTTCTACCACTTGAACCTCAGCACCACTTCCGGCTTTTTTTCTATGTATGTGGTACAGAGGAATCGAACCTAGGCCTTTGTGCATGCTAGGCAAGCACTCTACCACTAGGCCAGTGACATTCTCAGCATATAGAATGCAGGAATTAACTTGGTTTTGCAACAAACTAGCTAATAATGTTCTTTGGCCTCATCATACCTCACTAGTGGCCCTCTAATCAGACTTAATCATGCGATGGAGCAAGAAATCTTCAAAGCCAAGCAGATTACCTAAGAATGTCCTACCAAATACATTCCCACATGATCTGCATAAATGCTTTCACAAAGGCATTTGTCAAGAACGGCTTTCCAAGGGATAAATCTGGCACCTCCTAGAGTCAAGAGGAATCTACCTGCAGAAAAGGAAGAGAAGGTGGTTTCAAAACTCAGGTGACATGCCTCTCATAAGAGAGGAGTGGGCTGAGAGTAAAAAGAGAAGCAGCAGAGAAAGACAGGTAATCCTTATGTTGTATGTGTGAGGAATGTGAAATCTGAAGCAGGCTTCTAAGTTGCTTCAGTTATGATACAGTTTAGTATATGATCAAGACTGTTAGCTTCACATATTAGTACTTGAGCTTCTATTTGTACTTCTGCCCCATATCACACAGGGTTAGAGGACCTAGCAATTGCTGTGATATCTTGATCAAATCCAATAAGATTACTGAGTATTCTTCCTCATTTGAAAAGGAGGAAAATAATTTCTCCCCTATCTACACTTCATATTATAGGTATACCAAATGAGACTATTCATAAAACCAATGAGAAGCATGATTCAAAGATATTTCTGTTGTGTTCCTTTACACATACCTCCCTAAGAATTCCAGCAAATGAGGGAGGGCCATGACAATTTCCATGACCGATCTTAAAGCAGCTGTGACTGTGGAGAAACTTTCAGATTCCACTATGTATAACCATATTGTTGAGTTAAAGTTATTTTTGCATTCTAGAAAGTTTCGTATCCTTTATTAGAAAAACATTTTACAAATTAAGAGACAAAGTTTTCTCTTTTCCTCTCCCTTCCTTTTTTCCCTCTCCCCTCTCCTCCCTCCTTTTCGCAGCGCTGAGGACTGAACTTAGAACCATGCCTAGCAAGCTTGCCACTAAGTTACATTTCTATCCATGAGAAAGACAGACAGACAGACAGACAGACAGACGGACAGACGGATGGACAGACAGACAGACAGAGAGAAAGAGAGAGAAAGAGAGAAAGGAAGAAAGATTGATTCTAGAATTGTTTATAGTTGTAGAAGTTTATCAACTGAAAAAAAATTGCCTGTTGTACTAGTCAGCCCATTAAATACATACCTGTTTCTCATGAAAAGTGCATAATATACACCAGTGCCGAGCATGTATTGATCTCTAATAAGCTGCTGGAAAGAATGGAACAAAAGTATACCTATGGGGCTGCTTTAGATCTCCCAGGCTGTCTGTCCAGAAACCTTTTATACCATCCTAGAGAAAGGATGATGTCAAAGATTTAATAAATCAAGAGCACAAAAACAATATACAAAAAAGCTAAGGCATGTAGGAAGCAAAAAATATATAAACAAAAGTAGAAAGGCAAGCTGTAACACATAAAACAGACCTCAACAATAAGGACAAAAGAAAACCAAATGAGATATTAATAGACTGAAATTCCCAAATAATTGCATTTCAGACGACCAAACCCTTTTTCATGATGCATTACATTTAACAAGTAGAGTATGGTAATTTCAGCCAAAAATTTTCGAATCATCAAAAAAAAGTGAACGATAGAAATCTATAGCAAATTGCCTTTCAGTGTTGATTTCTCTATATAATCTAATACTTCTTTCTATTTCTCAAACCTACAAATAAAGATCATACAGCAGAAGATCTACTGTATTTGTAAATAATAATAGCAACGAAAATAAAGCAGCTAACATTCTGAATCTTAAATACTGATGAATTCACCATTTCTCGTATACTAATCGAACTATATTAGCACAATAAGCTCTAACAATGTAACAAAAACATTTACAGCAACCCTGTTATGTATGAAATATCATTGACAGCTTATATAACTTAGGGAAACTAAGGCACTAAAACAACTTGCCTGCAATATCAGGCTAGAAAATTAGTCATCAGTCCAACTATATAGACACAGTTACTTCCATGGAGGCAAATGGAAGAGTGAAAAACAGTCAGCAACTAGACACTTTATCAGCTATGCCTTCAGCATCAGTATGTGTTCATTACTAGCTTATACCAGGGGGCAGACACAAGAGATGACAAAAGTGAAATGAACATAAATCTGGGCTGGGACATTCATTGTTCTGGTGGAAAAGGAAGAGAACTTACTGATAAGACTTCAGAAAGAGTAGCTTCCAAGCCAGGTGTGGTGGCTCACACCTCTAAGCCTAGCTCCTCAGGAGGCCTGAGGATCAAGGTTCAAAGTCAGCCTGGACACAAAAGGACCTGAGATTCTTATCTCCAATTAACCTTTAGAAAACAGGAAGTGGGGCTTGGCTCAAGGGTAGGGTGGTAGCCTTGAGCTGAAGAGCTCAGGGACAGTGTCCAGGCTGAGTACAAGCCCCATGACCCACAAAAAAAAAAAGAAGAAGAGTAACTTCCTATCCTATCTCTCTTAGAAGATCTCACATTGTCCTGAAATTGTTATCCCAAAATCCACAGGGAAAAAGTCCTCTGCATGCCTATAACCTGCTCTACATTGTCCTTCTCATATTCCCATTCTTATACAGTTTCTCTACTAAAAAGTAACTATTTTAGAAGTACTAACAATTGTCTTTGTTGTTGCTTTAAGTAGTTCTTTTGTTTTCTATTACCAAGTAGTTGTATAAAGGAGTTAAGTATGAGTACAATGCTTCTTGATCAACTGTTACTAAATGCAACCAGAAGCAGCAAGACAGAATATAGGAGCCAAAAAAATGAGTCAAGCAGAGAGAAGCAGCGTGAGACAAACACAAAGAGAAAAGCAACAGAACCAGAAGGCCCAAGGTTAACCAGCCCCTGAACTGCAAGCTTATTTATTAGGTTTAGTACAAGAAGGTATATGGATATGTGCAGAAAACGAGGCATTTACACTGTTAGTTCTATCACAATAATAGTTTATGTAAATAACTGGGTGCCTTATTGTTTTGAGAGTGAAGACTGCAAAGCAGGCATAATTCAAACACATCTCCCACTTTATTTAGCTTTCAAGATCCAGCTCTCATCCCTTTCAGCACTAAGGAAGGAGACAGCATTCCAGCCGCAACCCTCTCAGAGGGTTTTAACTTTTCCAAGGCCAGCTCTCAGTGTTCCTAGAACTGTCAAGGAGATATTTCTACCTCTCAAACCATAATTTTGGCTTGCCCATGGTTTCCTTATTATTCCCCCTCTTGTAATAAACAGAATACTCATTATTCTGATAAGGCAGGAAAACTATCTAATATCACAGAATATTAGTATTTTCAGGAGAAGCACAATAAAATGCCACTGAAATGAGCATATTTGGGGAACCTTTCAACTAAATTAAACATACTGCCAAAGATCCTACAATTCAGTATAGCTCAGAGCAAAGTTCATCAATGTAAATAGAGCAAAAAGCATTTATAGACCAAGACACCTGTGTTAATACAACCTGATAGAATTCAGAACTCTGATGGAAAGTAAAGCTGTTTTTGTCAAAGAGGATTCATTTCTGAAAATAACCAATCTTACCAATACCACCGGACTTTGACCAAGGCTGTTGTGTGCTATTAGACATGAATACCAGCCTGAGGAAACCCTCCAAATCCAATCACAAAGCTGATGACAGGTTCAACGCTTGTCAGGATTCCCTTACTCCCTACCAACAGCATAGACTGCTGTTGCCTTAACATGGTTTTCCTCCTTAAAACAAGCTAAAGTCTATGACCCAAATCATTAAAGAAGGCCCACTTACTGTGCATGTCAGAAAAGTCATGTGTGCCAACTCTGAAACCAAATGAAGAGACCCTGGGTATATTTGTTACTTTATTACTATCCCATTCCATAGCATTTCCTGTTAAACATAAACCATCAGTTTCCTTTTCCCCATACTTAAGTGTCTAGTATAGTCACTCAAACTGAATGAAGGAAAATACAAAGTGAACTAGGCTGATTGCCCATATGATTTTCTTCCAAGGTAGATAAAGCAATATTCTTTTAAACCTTTTAAATACATTTCTTGACATTTTTGTAGATAATCTAAAAACATCAGGTTAACCCTTAGTATTATTTAGAAACATCTCTTAAGCACTGCCAGTGTTTGTAACAACCACCTGAGGAAATAATGTAACATCTTAAAAGCATAATTTCTTAGGTAATATTTATTCTATTACAATGTAAATAAAGTATGATTATTATATTCTTTCAAAACCTGCAACTGCCCACTTTATAGTCTATCTTCCTAAAATTATCAACCAGTAGAATATAACTATCAACTTGACAAGCTGTACAATAAATATATTTTAACACTATGTGTTAATAGAAAGTCATTGACTTTTTATATTTTTATCAGCTACTGGTGTTTTTAACAACTGCTATTATTATATGCCTTTCATGAAGGCTCAAAATATTGGTTCAGTTGAGTCTAAAAAATGAAGGAAAATAAGGAAGGAAACCTAATTCTTACGAAGCATGTGCAATATTGCTCTGTATTACTTATCCAAATCATTCTTGGAAGTTTTCTTTTTTTGTTGTTGTTTTTTAAACCAGTCCTGGGACTTGAACTCTGAGTCTGGGCACGGTCCCTGAGCTTCTTTTGCTCAAGGAGAGCACTCTACCATTTGAGACACAGTGCTGCTACTTGTGGCTTTTGTGAGTAGTTATTTGGAGATAAAAGCCTCATGGACTTTTCTGCCCTAGCTGGCTTCAAATGGTGATCTTTAGATCTCAGCTTTCTAAGAAACTAGGATTGCAGGAGTGAGCCACTGGCACCTGACTGGTGTATTTCAATTCCCAGTTTCAAGGTCCACTGACTCATAATTTGGGTTAATAAGTCACAGGAAAGCAGGACAAGTACTATTCAGACTGTATTGCATAAGTCCATTTTAATCCCTGATGTACTACATTATATTTGGGTTTTGTACTTTACTGTATTTTCCAATATTAAAATAATGAGATTATTCCTGTGATGGAAGAGATTTTATGCACTTAAGTTTTCCTTTAAGAAAAGGAAAGAGGGGCCTGGTCCTAAAGGGAAAAAAAGCTATGCCAATTATCCTATGCAAAATCTTTCTGCATCTTCAATTTCCATGTACCTTGGGAACATTGAGAAGTACCAATCCATAAAATGAAGTGAGTCAAAGACCCTAGAGAAAATAATTCACAGGAAAGTCTGGAGAAGTATGAGCAATAAATTCCTTGTTCATTAACAATGAAGTGTGTGTGTGTGTGTGTGTGTGTGTGTGTGTGTACACATGCATGACAAGTATGCACATCCTGGAACTTGTACATAGGGGCTCAGGGACTAGACATTGACTGTCCCTTAGCTTTGTGCACAAGGTTAGTGCTCTACCACTTGAGTCACAGCTCTACTTTTGGCTTTTTTTGGTGGATAATTGGAAAAAAACAGTCTCACAAACTTTCCTTCTGACTCTGAATCATCTCTCCAGATCTTCAGCCTCTTGAATAGCTAAGCATGAGCTACAGGTGCCTGGCCTACAGGTGCCTGGCTTGCTATTAACTTTTAACAAACTAATACATAATTCCATCAATGATCCAATCATGGACACAGCAATCTAGTGATAAATCACAAGCAGTCCTTAAAGAAAAGCCTTTGTCTTTGGTTTAAATAAGGATTATGTGTGATAATACTTGTCATGGCAGGATCCCAGGTACAAGGTAAGGCCCAGAGGTTGAATGACAGCATTCTTATTTTTATTGCTTCAAATATAAGAATTGATCTTTCCTGAAGTTGAAACACTTGCAAAGCACTGTTCCCACTGGATTCTAAGGAAAAAGTGCCTTGATGGGGCCCTTCCTCTGTAGCTCTCCTGCAGCTTCAACTAGTGAAGACCACCAGGCAATTAGTGCAAAGACATTCTAGGAGGCCGGGAATATGACCTAATAGTAGAGTGCTTGCCTAGCATGCATGAAGACATTGGTTCGATTCCTCGGTACCACATACATAGAAAAAAAATCCTGAAATGTTGCTGTGGCTCAAGTGGTAGATCTCCAGCCTTGAGAAAGCCCAAGGACAATGCCCAAGCCCTGAGTTCAAGGCCCAAGACTGGCAAAAAAAAAAAAAAAAAGAGAGACAGACATTCTAGCTTGGAGAAATTCTAAGAAAAGAAAGCCATTTATACTTATAGAATTAGTAAAAAGCACATTTATAAAAGAATTTCTTAAATTATGCTAAGTAGGAAATATTACTAAGGGCCACAACCTGTTGAATAAAGGAATAAAGTTTGCTTTATAAATAGTCTGGATAAATCATTATATTTCAACTCAGGATCTTTATATTTTGTTTGTGCCTATACTAGGGTTTGAACTCAAGGCTTCTTGCTCTAACTGGACTTGCTTCCTCACCTGGCAATCTACTACTGGAGCCACACCTCTGCTTCCAGTTTTTCCTTGACTAACTGGAGATGTGAACTTACCTACTCAGACTAGCTTTTTACAATGTAGGCCTTCATGTCTCAACTTCCCAAGTAGCTAGAATTAGAGGTAGCCAGCTCCACTACTCTTTTAAGAGCTTTCCAAGTAAACAATAGTAAGTTACTCTTTTCTGGGGGAAGGGGGGGGGGGGACAGTGTGTATAGCATGGCATGCTTCTTGTGTCTTAATACTATGATGAACTGAGCATCAGTGGCTCATGCTTTTAATCCTACCTACTTAGGAGGCTGAGATCTGAGGATCACATTTCAAAGCCAGCCTAGGCAGTAAAGTCCCATGAGACTTATATCTCCAATTAATCACTGGGAAACCACAAGTGTATTGGGTCTCCAAGTGGCAGAGTGGTAACCTTGAGTGAAAAAGCTCAGACAGCTCCCAGGCCCCGAGTTTAAAAGCTCCATAATCACCACCAACAACAAAAGAAGAATTATGATGAGCATTCAATTTGGATAAATCAGAGCTCCTAGCAGTAAGTAGCAGAAATTAAGTGGACCTGAAATAAGGATGAACAAAATCACAAAGATATACTGGAAAGCTCACAAAATCACTAAGTAAACTCAGGATGAAACCAAAGGGGCCAACAGTAGCAGGAAAGCAGGAACCACTTAAACTCAGAACACAAATGCTATCACCACAAACATCTATGTATTACTAACTACAGATTCAAATAAATGTGTAGCTGATGTACTAGTAAAATGAAGATCTTCATAGATATCAAAGGGTTCCTAATCTACCACTTAAGATAAAAATGACCATCATCTCAACACTAAGATCCAAGATATTATCACATAATAGAATATAAAAAAGCCACGAGAGTCAAAGAACTGTCCATATATTTAATTGCTTACAGAACTAATAGTACATACCAATCAGCAGCCAATGGGCAGCAGTTCCCTTTGTTCATAAAGTACAATTCCTAATGGTATAAGTAATTCATCAGGGTGTGGGATATGATTATATGTAATGAAAAGAGTAAGTTATCGTATTGATGAATAGAAACAGGTTTTTGCTGAATGCAATCCAAAGCTAGCTAATTTCAATAAAAGCCCCATATCTTCATGTTAGGATGCATGTCATTAGTTTACAGAAGATTAATTTCTCCAGTCATATTTTAATTCTCTTTCTCAGCAAAAACTAAAACAGGAATTTTTGAGATATACTTTCTCTTAAATGTTAAATATCTTGTCAACAGGAACAGAATAATTTACAAGCTGTAAATTATTTCTATTTATAATTGTTACTTCTAAAAACAGAAAGGTAGTAGTCCAAGTTAAGTGTCATCTGATAATTTATGTGCAAATGGTCTTTAAGAAAGGCATTTTAGAAGAGATGTGGTGGTTCACAACTGTAATGTCAGGTACTCTGGAGGAGGTCAGGAGAATCTCTATTAAAAATAAGTTCAGAGCTGGCTACTGCTGAATTATGCCTGTAATTCTAACCACTCAGGAGGCTGAGATCTGAGGCAGCAAGCCCAGGCAGAAAAATCTATGAGACTCTTATCTCCAAATAACCAATAGAAAACCGGAAATGGCCCCCCTATGGCTCAAAGCAGTAGAGCGCGTGAATGAATTCTACATTAATTTATAAAAAGAAGTGAGAAGCACTTGAATGAAATGCTCGGGGACTGTGCCCAGGCCCTGAGTTCAAAGCCCAGGACTGAAAAAAAAAAAAATCAGTTCAGAAAATGTAAGAACTTATCATCTTGCCTGTCTCAAACAAGGCAGGGAATGCTTCTAATCCCTAAACAAGGTATAAGATCTGCTGTCCAATGTCAGCCAGAGGAAAGCTGTGAGACCTTATATAAAAAGTAACTAAAGCAAAAAAAGAGCTGAAGGCATGGCTCCAGTGACTGAATACTTGCCTACCAAATTCATGCTCCTGAGTTTAAATCCTAGTACCACCAATTATTTTGTACAAAAGAAACAGGCCTTTGAAATTGCAGAAACATCATCCTATATCAATCTGTTAAAAAAAAAAAAAGTAAAAAGTCAACATAAAGATTAGTCTCTCACATTGTAAGTCTTCTGTAATCATCTGTTGACTGTTTTCACAAATGAAAAAACTATGCAGTTAATAAGCTTTGTAAAGACAAATGGATGTATGGGAAACAAGTACGTTCTTAAAGCATGCTCTAAAAGGTAGCTCTATAAACTGTTGCAGGAGTAAATAAAAAAAAAAAACATGTTAATGTCTTAATTCACCACACCAAATTTACTCTCAATCAGACATAAATCCATTTTCTTTGTAAGGAAATAAGAATCTCATTACAATATTGTAGTGTGAATTGTGTTTCAGAAACAAAAGCTTTTACTACTCATTTTAAACAAATATTCAAATTAACAAGCTTTCCACAGTTACATAGGGAAAGGTTCTTTGCCCAAAGAGATACAATGAAATGAATCATTAAGAAAATGCCTACAAATTACAGCATCTATAAATTGTATCTTAAAACCTGACACAACTAGTTTTAATCGAATATTCTAATTTTACTAATATGCATTTTCCATCTTAAAAAAATGCTGACACACACAAAACCATCTGCTAAGAATATCCTCATCACGTTAGCAAAGAAGAAAATACATGGAGGTGGTTTTAAATCTAATCTAGTTCAGTTCAAATACAATCTTTACAAGCTCGGCAACTTTTGTTTAACCTTATCTTGACTGTTTCCTTGGTAATAAAGCAACACAGCTACCATTACAATGAGGACTTGGTAACTAACTGCAACAATGATAGGAGTGAAATTACAGATAATTCAGAGTCATCTGTGCTACATAAGGAAATAGAGAGAAAGGGCAAAAAGGATTGGAGCAAGGAAGAGATGACAAGTTCTATTTGGGACAGAAGAGCTAGACATCCAGATAGACAATAGACAACCAGAGATGTGGATCCCATTTTTTTTTTTTTTTTGCCAGTCCTGAACTCAGGGCCTGAATACCATCCTTGGGCTTTCTCAAGGCCAGACTCTACCACTTGAGCCACAGCACCACTTCTGGCCTTTTCTATGTTTGTGGTCCCGAGGAATCAACTTGGGTCTTTGTGCATGCTAGGCAAGCACTCTACCACTAGGCCAAACTCTCAGGCCCGAGATGTGGATCCAGACACAAGACAAAAGATAATCACAGGGATTACACTAGAAATTATAGGCATGGCTAACATCAACATTTATTCTCAATATCAGATTTCAATCATTTATAAACCTTTTAAGTTAAAATTCAAACTCAACACAACTGACAATACTGCTTATCATCTGTCTCTCATCTGTCTGCAAATTTGAAAGATGACAGTAATAAACCATCTGAATTAGATGAGGGGTGGGATGGGGGTTGGTGATGATAAAATCCTATATAAAATATTCTGCATGTTAGAAATATTAACATTCTATATAATTTCCCTCTGATATCATAATTTTAAGGCAAAAATCCCATTTGCAGGAAAATCAGAAAGATATGTGAGTTTTCCAGCTTTACTTTTCATCTCAAATCTATTTGTTGAAACTCCTTTTGTGCATGGGTTTTTAATCAATCTTGCAGTGACAAGAACAGAAACCCTATGAACTTGTGCCAGACTCTCCTAGCTCTGCTGCCAGACTCTCCTAGCTCTGCTCTCTCTAGGCAATCTCACTAAGTGATGCACATGCTTCCTCTTACATTTACTATTAACACATTTCACCTTCAACCAATTGGAATGGGTAGCATCTCCTCATTTACTGCCATAAATTTCTTCTAAGATCCAACAGCAGAAGCCATGAGAGATCTACAAATGGGAGTACAAGATAGATAAGCCATTCACCAAATGAGCTGCTTGGATGGCTTCTAGGCAATGCTTTGGGCTCTAAGCAGACTCATAGCCGGGGGGAGGGAGGGGGACATGGCTGGCCAAACCTCCTAGAACATCACAAGTGTGCACAGGTGAAATATGAAAGAACTGCGTGTGCACTTAAGCTGCATCCTTCCTACTTCCCTGCCTGCTTGCACTTTCTCACTCCCTTCATTATTCTCAGTTTCTTCATTCAGTTTTAATTTCTTGAAATCACTAAAGTGCCAAACTTAGCTTTCATGAAAGAGTATGCCATTATTAAATATTGTTTTACTTGAACTTACCTCGCAATCATTTTCCCCATGTTCAGCTCCAGCTGCACATGCCACACTGCTAATTCCCCAAGAACAAAAACTGTCTTAAAAGCATGGTATATAGTCACCAAACACAAAGTGCTACCTACATAGATTCTTTTATAATACATCTATGATGAGGAAAGCAATTAATTCAGGAAATCCAAATCTTCATGAAAATTTCAATGTCATGAAATCTCAGCTCAGCTATGCCTAAGTAACACAGGATCCTAGCAATAACCTACCTTCCAGAATATTCTTGGAAAGTAGCTCTAGATGTCTAAACTCAAGTACTTCAGGGGATGTAACAAAACAAAAATGACAATGAACACTGAGGTTCAATTTGAAAGTTACATTTGTTCATTCTAAAAATTTCCCCCTCTTACAACTACAGGAATGTTAAAAAACAAAATCCTTTCCTGTGACTATTTCACAGGAAACACCACTCTTTTACCTGGTCACAATTTAGTGAGGCGCAATCCTCCAGAACTAAGTCTAAAGTTAGTAAGGCTTTTCACCATAAAAACTAATTTTGACATTTTCTGAGGAATGGGGAGGGAGAGAAAATAAATTAGAACATTGAACTATAGAGCCTACCTCTATTTTGCACACATAAATTTGGACAAGGTCAATGGGCAGAGGTTCACCTTTGTTTTTGGCATGAAACTACTACTCCCAAAGTTGAACACAGAGGATGCATGTTCAACTCCTAGTATTCAGACCTGCACTATCCAAGACAGCAGCCACTTGCCTTATGTATTTACTGACCAACTAGAACGGGACAAGTGAGAAATGTGCTGCGTGTATGATCTACAAACCAGATTTATAAAGATTAGATCGAAGACAGCTAGGAACATTTACTCACACCTATAATCCTAGGTGCTTATTAAGCAGACATCAGAGAATCACAATTCAAGGCTGGGCATAAGAAGATCAGAGCCCAGGCTGGTCTGGGCATAAAGCAAAACCCTAATCTGAAAACAGCCAAATGCAAAAGGGGCTGTAAAACATGGCTCCAGTAGCAAATCACTGTTCCTGATAGCTAATCCTGGCAACCCCTTGGTAAAATAGGCTAAGCTTTTTAAGGTCCCTAGTCACGTACAGAGACAACGCCCCTGAGTCAGCTTGAAGAAGTTATAGAAGATGGATCTTCGCCCATCAACTCCCCTTAAGATGAAGGGACCAGGGTCATTTTTGGAAAGTGAGACAGGATAAATTAGAGGTATGGGGAAGAGTAGTAACAGATGTGCAAGAGTGGAGATTGCACTTGTGGGGAATGGCAGTGGCTACAGGTTCAAGTCTTCTAAACCTGTCTAGAGAATCCTAGCCTCATTTAAAGGAAATCTGGTTACTACTTTGAAATCTCAACCCTATACCGCCCTGAAAACCAATGGGGTGCCAGCCTGCAAAAACAAGTGTGCTCAGGGAAAGCAATTAGGAGACCATTGGAAGAATTCACCAAAGTCAGGCCTTAGGTTAAGCTTCTTTATCCAGCATGCAAGAATTTGGAGGCAACTTAGGAGGTGTGACATTCCACTGGAGCTGCTGCAAGAGACAAGGCTGCTGCTATACATCCTGTCCAGCCTTACTCCACAACTCTACAACTGCTTCCTGACTGGAACTAAATAAACCCTTGGTGGTGGGACACTGTATCTGTGCTAAGTTCAAAGTCCCCTAGGTCATGGGAGAGAAAATAAAGTAAGGCTGCCCCTAGCCTTTTGCAGCCATGGCCATCTTGGTGACTATGGCTTTGTGAGGGGAATTCTCCACCCCGTGATGAGAACTCTAGGGGTGAGAGGTGTTAAATGTGAATGAGGGCTATGGTCAAATAAAAAAAAAAGAGAAAGGTTAGTAAAGGTTTTGGGAGAGGGGTTGAAAAAAAATGGTTTATGAAGGATAAGAAAGGATCTCAAAGGAATTGTCTTCAAGAAATGTTCATGTGAACTATAGAAGGTTTGAGTATGTAGCCAATGGTATGAGTATATGTTGAGTAAAGTTGGTATGCAGTTAATGCAGCAATGTAAATAGAGTGCACTGATGTGAGGGGTTGCTATGGTTGGATGTATATTTCCTAATTGTGAGGGTTTTTCTTGGGTGCAGAACTAGGAGCGCACATTGTATGCTCCTCCAAACCAAAGAATGTTGTCTACCAGAGTCTGATAACAATTGTTGCCCCCCCCCCCCAGCCATGTGCTATCTCAGCTGACACTGCTAACCATGATTCAATCCAGTTCTTACAGGCCTTACAGGTTGATTGGGGGACATGTTCATCGTCTGGTTTCTAACATCCTGGCACTCAAGTGTACCTGCACTGTGATACCCAGCATTCCCAACCACTGTAAAAGTAGCTGGAAAGAGCTACTGGACTCATCACTCCTAGATGGAGACAGCATGTTTGGACAAACCATGATGGAGTAATGTAAGATAACCTGGCAGCTAGAAAAAGGAGACTTGAGCAAGGAAGAAGCAGGGGTCCCAAGGATAGTGTATAAAAGCTTATCCAGCTGGTCTCCATGATGACATCCCGAATATCTGCAATTGCAGGATCCTTAGCTTTACTAATGTTGCTCTTGGCCCTTGCATTGTAAACATCATAATGACCATTTGTACAAAGGAGATTTGGAGTGGTCAAAAGGCCAGTGCTGAGGACTCAATATGGCCCTTGTGACAGAAGGACATAGGGTGGGAGGAAGAGTCAAAGATTTGACTCATTTTCCAAAAGGAGGGGGGAATGAAGGGACCACTTTCTTGACTTCCCCAAAATCCATCCCCTATAGGCATTTCCCATCTTTATGAAAAGGAGGACTTGACCTAAGACGGGGCTGCAGAATCCCTGATAATAGCTCAGATTACAAGAGCAGTTAAACCAGGTGGAGCTACCAGAATTCCTCCCCATCCCACCCCCCCTTGGCCTGCCAGGGAATTCCCTCCCCTTCCTTTGTCTTCAGAACAGTGTGCCAGAAGCCCATCGAGATGATAGGTCAGTTCAAACAGCAAAAGTGTCAGTGGTTGCCCCAGCCATCAATCAACCATGCTGAATTCCATTGGCCACCTGTGTATGGCCAGCCCAACCACATGGCTAGGGTCTATAAAAGTATCCTGTAACATTAGGCGGGGTCGCTCTCTCACACACATCCTAGAGGTGGCCCTGACCGGTCAGTATGATTCTCGATGCTAGGCGCAGAATAAAACTCTGTTTAACTTTAAAAAAAAAAAAAAAACATGGCTCCAGTGACAGAACACTTGGCTAGCAATCATAAGGCTGAGTCCAATCCCCAGTACTTGGTGGTGGGTGGAATCATAAAAATAAAAATAAAACATTAGGACAAAAAATAATATTGGTGATTTCTTAGTATTAATTATATGTTGAATGATATTATTTGGATACATATTACAATAATTCCAACATATTCAAGTCAGTATCAACTATTTCCTTTTCTTCTAAATGTTCCCTTAGAAATCTTAAAAATTCTTCCATGGTTCACATTTGGATAGAGGTAACCCAGACTAACACTAAAAGAATGTATAATATAAACACACAGAACAGTCACTGGAAATTTCAGCTGAAAGCAGGACCTGTTTTTTCAAGACTTCCATTCATATCTGAGTAGACTGAATAGATTTTCAGCCACCACAATGAATGGGCCCTCAAAAATGCACAACAGGGGGCTAGGAGTTTGGCCTAGTGGTAGAGTGCTTACCTAGCATGCACAAAGACCCGGGTTCAATTCCTTGGTACCACATGCATAGAAAAAAAGCTGGAAGTGGTGCTGAGGCTCAAGTGGAAGAGCTCTAACCTTGAGAAAGTCCAAGGACAATGCTCAGCCCCTGAGCTAAGCCCAGGACTGGCAAAAAAAAAAAAAAAAAAAAAAAAATGCACAACGGGACTGAAAGAGCAACCTGATTACCTTTGATCTCTAGATTGGGAAAAAGAGGCTGGGAAAGGGGAAAACACTCATGCAAGTTAGGGCTGGTAATGGAAAGACGAAACTGAATCAGCGTCAGGAGGACTCTAATAAAACACATAAGCAAACTCTCCTTACTCTCCTCCAGTCTCTCAGAAGAACACTTTCCAGTTTCTAAAATGCTTATAGAAGGCAACCAACTATGATGTCCTGCCAGTGGACTTCTGTAACCCCTGTGACTTACTTCTCCTAGCCACTAAATCATAGCTGAGAGAAAGATAAAAATATCAGAGCAATTACGAGAGGGATATCCCAAAAGTTATTTACTTCAAGTAGAAAGAGTCAAATTTTTCTGCCTGGACATTTTTGCTTTTGCAATTCAACTTCTCACCTCTGTCTGTCAGTATAAATCACAACACAGGATTTTAGTGGGAAAGCACTGGTTATGAACTCATTCATTGGAATGAGTGGGTTTCAGCCATTATGTATTAGCTTACTTAGTCTCTTAGCAGCCTCCAGAGCTTCATTTGCAGTGTTTGCTACAAAGAATCTTTGGACTCTCACTCCATGATCAGACATCAGCTTCTTGCTCTGGTATTCCTGAAGGTTCAACCATCTTCTGGAGGTTAGTTGAATTCCCTAGAGAAAGGCAAGAGCACTTATTAATAACAAGAAAAATAACAATCAATCTATATGCTGTGTCTTATAGATACCATCAATAGGTAATGAAAATACAAGTTATACATAAATTCTTCACAATTATTTTCAATCAAAAATATTAAAATAACTATGCATATGCAAAATATTTTATTAAAAAACTAACAAAAATGGAATAATTTTAACTACATTATATATATATATTATGCAAAGTGGTACATGGAGCTATTATACATTTTAACTGTCTCTGAGTCTCCATTTCTAAAAGAGTTATTGTGAAAAATCTTAAAGACCTTATTACATAGCCTATGTCTCCTCCAAGACCCAAGTAGTTAAAGCACACAACATTACTTCAATCATTGTATTCACACTATTAATCACTTCAAGGTATCACCAGAAAACCTTTATGATTCTCTGAAGTCACTGAGCCACAGCCTAATTCACTTCCTTACCATAGTTTTCAATAAAGAGTAGACATATTCATTTTGAGTCTAATGATATTATCTCTTTACTGCACCAAAAGTTAATAAAATGATCTGAAAGATTATCCAGCAATTGGACTAATTCTTTTTTCCCCATATATTTTTTATTGTAATTAATAGAAAGGTTACATTATATTCACCAGATAGAGTGTGCATTACTTTCTAGTGTCTTGGTCCCCATTTCCCTCCCCCTCCCCCACCCCTCATCTTGTTTTCCCCCCTTTCCTATCTGATTTCAATAACCAAATATGCATATATCCAACATATCAGATAACAAGGTGAAATACTGTAACAATATTTGGACTAATTCTTAAACTACAACTTGCATATTACAGTAATCTGGTTTAAGTAGAGGTGGTTTTCCAATTGCACTATCAATCACTTTTTCGTTTCTGTTAAAAGAATAGCCAAAACACAGGACTACATAAGAAAATAAATTGCTGGTTTTGTTTTATCTAACAACATCAACAACATATCCTAACAAATCTACAAACACTTTTTAATAAAAATAACAGGAAAAAAGTGAGCACCCTAAGTTACACCATGAATTAGTTACATCATCAATAATGATGCAAAGGAATTTGCAAAAGGTAAGGTAATAGTACCATTAATGCATACTAAAACTTCAGTCCACATAACTGGGTTACAAGATTATGGAAAGGCACCTTGTACCCACCCAGCAACTTCATCAATGTTCTCTATGTGTTCAATGGCAGTAAAAGGCAAACCATACACATCACTGAGGCCTCAGGGATTAACCAAATGGGACATGAGCTTTCAGGACCTCTAACATGTACCTTCTTTTCAAATCTCCAAACCACAATGCACTCATGAGTTCTTTTGAACCAGGGATCAAAGAAGCTACAGAACGGTATAACTGGGCTGAGTAAATCTTCTTTTGTATTTATAAGCAAATACATTAATTTAGTATATGGAAAATATGAAAGATGACAAATAAGTCCAATATCTTGTCGCCTGATATAGACAATTTTGCATTCCCTGAAAATGACCACCTCTAAGAATAGAACAGTACAAGTCAATCCATACACTTGAAACACAATTTTTGCATACAAAACTTCAATTTTTACATGAACAAGTCTATAGATAGCTCTTACATCTTTATCTACATACATATACATATATGTAATAATGTTTTTAGTATAGAAGTTGACTGAAGTATTTTTTGATATAATGGTAGTAGGCCACAAAGTATAAAATAAGCAATGCTCACATTACGAACAATGTTTGTTAGTTGGGGTTTTTCGTTGTTAATTTTCTAAGTTCTTAAGTCTTAATGAAACATAACTTGAAAAGCAAAATTTAATAAATGAACACTCATCAGCTTAATGATGTAAGTAGTATGCCAAACAACATTCCAGAAAAATGTAAGTGTATAGAGTTACTAAAAAAACCCTCTAATGAAAGAAAACATTACAGATTTCATGTATGTATTATCTTAGATGACTTTTAAAAGGCAAATGGGAAGAATCAATACATCAAGTTGGTGTTGATGTACCAATTCAAGGCCATTAACCAAAGAAAAAAATATAGTTTGAAAAACACATTTGAGAGAAACTAAACACAGCCACCCATGTGGTCATGGTCAATTCCTTTTCATTAGAGCACTCGCTGTATTAATTTTAGATATGTTAATGCAATCTGCTGCAAACTAATTGCAATTGATCCAGAGACCAGCTTCATAGACATATAATACATATTGACCGTTTCTACATTGACTCAAATGAAACTCAGCTTAGAGTCTGTTGCTCTTAAATTGAAAAGGAAGACAATGGAGCCTAGTTCCAAAGCCAGTGCTGATATCCAACTAATCAGCCCACAATATCATCCATTCACAAAATCATCAGTTATTTGCACTCAATCTAAAACTTGGAAAAGAAGAGTCACTGACTAGATCTAAACTTCATTAAATCAGGACTACTTATTAATAAGTTGTGATGAAGTGTTTTTTTGTTTTTTTTTAGTCAGTCATGGGGCTTGAACTCTGGGCCTGGGCATTTTCCCTGAGCTCTTTAACTCAAGGCTACTACTGCCCTACCCCTTGAGCCACAGCTCCACTTCTCATTTTCTAGTGGTTAATTGGAGATAAGAGTCTGATGGACTTTAATGCTCAGACTGGCTTTGAACCACAATCCTCAGATCTCAACCTCTTGAGTAGCTAGGATTACAAGATATAGAATCAGTCCAAAGGTCCCTCAGTGGACAAATGGATCAAGAACCTGTAGTATATATACAAAATGGAATTCAATGCTTCCATCAGAAAGAATGATATTGCAACATTCATAAGGAAATAGAAAAACTTGGAAAGAACTATATTAAGTAAATCAAGCCAGACCCAAAGAAACACAGGTTGTATAATGTCCCTCATTTGTGGTAATTAGAATGTGCTTATTAATCTACAAATAAACACAATCGATAGTAAAAGATTTAAAAAAATTACACTTAGGCATGATAAATTAAACAAGACTCAATGAGATCAAAGGAAGATATTCTTAGTGGGGGATCACAAAGGCTCATCAGCTATGTGCATATGATCACATAAAATAATGTTTATCAAGTAAGCACCAAGAAATGGAAGCAAAGTTTTTGTCAGGGGCAGGAAGTTTGGCCTAGTGGTAGAGTGGTTGCCTAGCATGCACAAAGGCCTGGGTTCAATTTCTTGGTACCACATACATAGAAAATAAGCTGAAAGTGGTGCTGTGGCTCAAGTGGTAGAGCTCTAGCCTTGGGCTCTAGCCCAAGGACAGTGCTCAGGCCCTGAACTCAAGCTCAAGGACTGGCAAAAAAAAACCCACAAAAAACAAAAAACCAACATTTTGCTTTTCGTTTTTGTTTTGTTATTTTTTTCTCTGTGTTGCTGTTTGTTTTACTTGTGTACCTTTTAAGTCCATCTGTTTGGGGGAGTTCAAGGGGGAGCACAGAAATGGTGGAACAAAGGACACCAGACACTTTAAAATGAACTATACAACTTCTGGGGAACAGGGGTGGGGTGGGGGAGGAGAATGGGAGAAAATGAGGGAGAGGTAACACTTTAAAAATAAATGTACTTATTATCTTATGCAACTGTAACCCCACTATACATCATCCTTACAATATAAATAAATAATAAATAACAAAGAGAAAGAAAAATCTGTGCTGAGTCCAGAGAGGAACAATTAAAGCATGATCAGGTGAGAAAAAAAGTTAAGAAGACATTTACTAAGCAAATGAGGGATATAAAATATGCTAGAAATATTAATTATTGAGTACTAATAATAATTTCATTTACAACTGAGCATATACACTATACTAGATACTATACTGAGTGCTCATGTAAAAACAATTATGAAAAATCAAATATTATTCTCTGGGGCTGTCATAAGTGCAGATCAATACATATTCCTAGACTTGTTCCTTCTAAATATTTCCTTGTCTTAGCTGAAATTGAGTGATGCCACATAGGTAGTTCCAACAAACATTAAATTGCCCTCCCTCCTACTTCATCAAGGTACTCTTTTTCTTGAAAGGAGGAACTGCAATATTCAAGATGGCAGATGATTTACCAGCCAGAAGCCACAAGAAAGAAAAATGTATCCCAGGTAGTCCAAAATAAACATACAGTGAAAAGCAAACTTTGTAGACTTTCAGCCAGATAGTTACATTCACAGAGAACAGTTTAACTCCAGAACACAGTCTATCCTGAAAAATATAACAACCTTACAAGTAAGAAAACCCAGCAGAAAGTCAAAGTCACTTGGTCAAGTGCAAAGCTTCTCAGATCAAATTAATGAAACAGCTCTCTGACACTGTTGATTTCTTGTGTGCCATATTCCCAGAATCTGGAGATACAGATTGAATAGAGATGAGTAACATAGTGTCCTTGTCTTCAAAAGACCAAAGTCTACCAGGAATATAACTTGCATGAAGCTTTGCATAACACTATAAGGAAAAAAATGTAATTGTTCCAGGCTATGAGTTATATCTAGAATTTTCCATTTTGTAGTTTTGAACTACAATTATTAGCATTAAATTAAAAATGGATAGGGAAAATTTGTCCTGTCATTTGCCTGCTTGCCCTCAAATCCTTACATGTGATAGAGTTCTTGAAATGTATGTGGGGAGGGCAGGGGGCTACATTTTCTGTCTCACAGAACCACCATTACATAAACTCCTGTTACATATGAAGAAGCTCTAAAACCTCATTTCCAGCTTTCAACAGCAGTGACCACAGAGGAATACAAACAAGGAATTAATTGTAAACACAGAGGAAAATATATTTCCTTATCATTACAGGCATAGTAAGGAAGACAGATGCTCAGTGGGATGTAGCAGGCCTAAGTTGGGATGGATCTTTGAAACCCCACTTTTTGCCAATGTTGTTCTGTATGCAAATGAGTACCCATAAATCCACCTAGGTCACATTACTTGAATGAGGCTTCAAATAAATGTGTTGGCATCAATAAAAAGACAAATACAACTCAATGTGTCTCAATATGAGCGTCATAAAATAAAAGGCCTGCTTGTTTCAAACAGGCACTGATGAAGTAGCTACTTTAACTGTGCTGTCCTGTAAAAGAGATTAAGTGGAATCCTGATTGTAAGAGGAATAAGAAGAGTACTTTTCTGTTTACGGTTTAATGTAATGATGGCAGCATGTCATCTTCTCCTGCAGCATGAAAACAGGCTAAAGAGGTAGAAAAGCAGCCATAGTGTTTAGAAGTACAAACTTTTAAAAGGAAGAAACAATGCCAGATGGAGAAGAAAGAGAAAGAACACAGTATATTTTATTAAGTTCAGGATAAAGTGCAGTGCCTTAACTTGGAGTTATCTAAGAAAATAAATCAAGTCTTTTGTCTAGAATGGCAGTACTGGCCATTATTTCCATTTATAGCCCTGCTTTGCATGGTGGAGGAAATTAATGAGTCCTCTGTGGCTAAGTCTTTAAACTGTAGGAGAGGTACAGAGGGATCTTACCTACTATAGGGACAAGAAAAATGGCACTTGAAATGACTTGCCTCTTTTATAAAATGAAGAGTACCATCTGTCCCATCCTCAAATATGAGGTTTGAGGGTTAACTGAGTTACTATGTGTAAATCAATCAGAACAGTGCCCAAGATAAATACTCAAATATTTTAGCTGTGTCAGTTCAGTTATTATACAGAAATATAATAGACAAGAAGTATAATACACACTGGCAATCATCAGAGTAAAAAAATCATAGGAGAATTCATAAATGATAAAATGAAAAATACCCACAGTGCCCTTGTATTCATTCTAAATGCATGTGGGAAGGTATTTTTAAACTCTAATTGTGGAATCTTTATACCTGAATCATTCAACAATCACAAAAAGAGACAGAACAGCAATTTGCAATAGGAAGAATCAGAAAAATCTCATATTCAGTTAGCATCTTAAAATGTGTTGCTTGTGCTGAGTAAATTCACTTTTCAACTCATTTGAACTAAGATTTCTATCTCAAAGAGGAGGAAATATGAAAGCCAGAGACTGCCTAACTTGTCCAAGACTGCTCCACTACTTAAATGAGAGTCAAGTTTTGAATCCAAGTCCTTTAAAAACCCTTTCTATTACATCTATAGAAATACATATAAAACCTAACTACACTGTTTTTCATTAAAGGACAGCAACTGAAGCAGCTGACAAATTAGAATTAAGATACTTTAGTGTGGTATTCTTATTAGAGTAAGTGAGCAGAGAGGTAAAGGCATTAAAGTTTCATGATGAAGAGTATAAAACTCTCCTTTACAGGAAATGAGACGAGGATCAGAGACCCAGGACAAAGCATCTTGACTACACTGGAAGTCTGTCAGTCTAAGGCTTAAGAAAGGTCAGCAACATCTGCTTAACAAAATAATAAGTCCACCTGTGCTGTCAGAAAAGAACTGAAAATTCAGCTATCAGACAACCCAGAAAATAGATTCAGAGCAAGTTCCTGTATTATATGTCATTCTTCTTGGGGTTCCTTGACAACATCTTCCATTAATTATTTTGAAGAAACCAGGTACAAGTGAACATATCCGAGTACCATGAATTTCCAGAAAGTCAGCTGCACGCTGCAACACTACCTCATTTAATTCAACCAAAGAGGAGTGACACAGATGAGCTCATCAAGTCTCAGAAAGGCCAAGTGCCTGTTTGGGGGCACAGAATGGTTAAAGGCAAAGTCATATTTCAAAAAAAGTATGTTTGAGTACAGAGCCTATGTCCTTCAATGAGAGAGTATGGTGAACAGCTGGGTCCTGAACCTTGAAGACAACTGGGCAGGAGGAGAAGTAAGAGGCAGCGGCCCTGGTGTGTTTCACAGCAGGATGGAAGAGATATACTGAATACAGGATGGGAAGAAAAGATAACTCTCAATGAAAGAGGCTGCTACACAGATTTCACTAAGTCAAAAAAAATTAAAATTCCCAAAGATATGGCCTGGCTCTTCACTTTAGGTTCAGTTGAAAAGCAGCCTACATTTTTTTTAAACAACAAAGAAAAACGTAAAATTCTTTATAGTAAGGATAAATGCTCCAAGGAGTATTCACTCCCTAACTTCATGCTGATGCTCTACTAAAGCACGAAAAGGAGAGGGAAAAACATACAAGCTTGATAAACATTAGCATATTAGCACAACAGCAGAAACAAATGTGTGAAAGGTTCTAAAATACTGAACAGCATCCTTTCAAAATGCCTGCCTGCTTCCTACTGGAGAGAGTGTTGGTTTCACCATGCAGCAAAAGAAAATCACGTTAATTTCACATTGTCAACAGAGATGAGCTAGACTGGTTTGTGGACTAAAAAAATAAATAAATAAAAGTTAAAGCAACATGAACATGAACACATACTGGCATTTAACTTTGCTATGGTTTTCATGTCACCACCAGAAATCTTGGGGAAGTTCAATCCCATTATGAAGTATTAAGAAATAGATCAGGCAGGACCTTTAAGAAGTTATTCATTTGAATGGATTAATCCACTCATGGATCAGTGTATTAATGGGTTATCCACTGCTGTAAACACCAGTGCAGTTGGTCTCTTGGATAGAGCACTCTCATCATATGATGTCCTGCACTGCTTAAGACTGCAAAGTTCCTATGCTCTCAGGTGTGGGTGACATCAGATATATCAGTTCTCTAGCATCACCAGCCCAGGAGGACAGACAGGGGAGAAAGATATGAGCACATAAAAGGTGAGTGTAATTACAAACAATAGGAAGTGCTACACAAGAAAAAGAATATAAATGACGCATTACAAGCACCAACTTCAAGGCAATGACACCCATGTCAAGACCTAAGGAAAGAAAGGTGGTAGATACATGCAGACACTGCAAGTGCAGAGCATAAGAGATTGACAGCATGTTCCAAAGCTCAGAGAGATGAGGCAGGGAGACTCCAAACTCTGGAAGGGTAATAACAAGCATAGGAAAGTGTACAGGGTCCAGACCATTAGACATACACATCAATACTTGACAATATTAGTTTGTGTGAATGTGGTGAGTTTTTTTGTGCTTGCCAGTCATAAACATTCATTTCTTGAAATAAAATCATAAGGTTTTTCCTTGCCCAAACTGGCCTTTGTATTATACTTAATTATTGACATTCCTGACATTATTCCACTACATCAGAGCTGCTGGGTCTTTGATCTTATAATCTTCTTCCATTATTTATTTAATTTCAGCAGGCAATAGCAAACTTCCCTGCTATAGTACCATCAGGCTACAGTGGCTGGTCTGAGCTTCCCCCTAAGGAAAAAACAGAAGGCCTCCTCTGAATTAAGACACCCTGTAAAAATAACAAAACAGAAAAAACAGAAACTAAGGATCAATATGTTATAGTACATCTAATGGAATACTGTAAAGTGATTCAAACAAGTGAAACTGCTCTTCAAATGCGTCACTTCAGACATATTTTTCCAAAGTAAAACATATAGAGGAAAAACAGCACATGGCAGAACAAAAGGAGTAAGTACATAATAACATGGACATTCCAGATGAAGAAAAATTGTATTAAACTAAAAAAATATGTTATATGTATATATATATATATGTACATTTTTGTATCATTTTCCACATCGAAGGGGTCTGTCCCCCAAGAATCAGCTTTATACAAAACATTCAAAAATACATTACTGTGCAGTGACACTACAGCTATGGGCTCATTCTTCGATGTATAAAGGAGTGAGAGATCTTATGCAGCCATTAATTGCTCAGCTAACTCCAGCTGACCATATGAAACACTTATACTTGGCATCACAGCAGATCATTAGAATTTTTCTTTAACCACATTTCCTAAACATATCAGAATGTTTTTCAAGATTTTTATCTCCAATGAACTTCTGACACTGAATAAAATATCTGCTTATATTAATGCAAGAGAACACCAACCCTTTCAGGGTTGCTAAAAAGATGCAAATATAAGTGAAGCCAGGAAGTACCTAATACACATTCTCCACTGTGATTACAATGGGTCAAGTGCCATCTCTGCGCTTCAGGAATTGCTCCTTCACAAAGCCCTGCTTCCTTTCTCCATCTCCTCAGCTCCCAATTTGCTAGTCCTAGATGACTCCCTAAAGTCCTTTCCAATAAATTCAGCTCCAAGCTTGCAAGGTGCAGACTTTATTTCAATCTTCTCACTCCTGCTCCTTCTAACAATCTAATAGTGCTTAATGGTTTAGGGTACATTTGAGTTTAATAAGATTTACCTGATAGCAATAGACTTCTCATAGCTTCTTTATAGCAGCAGTTTGGGCGACCTCACTAACTCAATCTCAAAGGCTCACCTGTCACACTGGCATGCAGAGAAATGACTTGGAGAGGTATAACTGAATGACCTTTGCTGGGGAAATTCTTGAGATCATCTCTGTGACATTTTGAATGTTCTCTGTGCAAAATAGTAATTGTTATCTCCAAAGACTAACATCCACTAGTTATGTTTAGAAGGACATTTCACTCTTGTTAATGAATATTATTGAAATTCAAAAATGATCTTAGATTCTTTTCCTCTTTTGAAGAAAAATTACAATTTTTTACCAATTTCCATGTGAGATCTCAATTTATAAGAGAGATTACAATCTCAGGGAATAAATTCCATTATTCTCCCTAACATTCCACATCAACTATATTAGTTATGAAAGAAAACCTTATACTAGATCTTTCCATTCAAATCATCCATCTCATCTTGATCTAGTCATTTCAGTTTCCTTAGCTAGTGAGGGGAAAAAAAGAATAACCTAAATCTTCATCCATAAATTAAATCATAAAAGGAAAATCCTAGTCAAGTTTTCAGGAAGCTAGCCAATGTGATAAAGAAAACTTCAAAGTAATCACGAAAAAGAAATTATTCCACAATGTAGAACACAAAGAACACTTAAAAGAAAGCTGCTGTGCACTTGACAGATCACTATGAGGACACAGACCTCAGAAAAGGATACACAGAAAAAAAAAAAAACCCCACCGGAGAAAATCTGGCGCCTAACATCCAAGCAGCAAAAGAACCAACAGTCTAATTATATGATACTCCTCTTAACTTGGGAGTGTAGGGTGTGGGAGGTAAGGAGTACAAAAACCTAAGGAATGCCAATAAAGTTTAACCCAGTAATTTCATTTCAGGAAAAAACTAGTGAATTGCTATGTAGCATTATTACAACTCAACAACTGGTTCAAAATAAAAGCAAAAAGAGAACAAGAGCTATAATAAAAAAAAATATGACAGTGACTAGTGACATCAAGGCACGTATTTCAGGAGTCTAACCTGTCCAAAGCAACCTGACTTCCCTACCCAAGAGAAAGGAGTGGAACCTGAATATTCTAACAACCCTACTAAGTTAAGCAAACCCCACTTTGAAACTATTTGAAAATCTACCAAGAGTAGCCTGATCCCCATAAATTTAGACACAATTGAAAAGGCACATAATAAATGACAAAAAAAAATGCCCTATCATTCTGAAAATGTCTTGGATTTTGGTAAGTCTATCCTAGAAACCTGTTTCAAACACACACACACACACACACACACACACACACACACACTGTGCATATGTATACATTACATGTATTATTTGTTAATATATGTGTGCCACGTCTGATGTGTGGAAAATAAGCTTTATTTACAACATTCTGCTCTCTGTCCCATTCTCATCATGCATCTCTAAAAACACAAAATCACATTAATTCAGCTATGCACATTGTACTTATAAAAAAAAGCATCAAAGGTTATGCATTATAAGTACAAAAGGCACTGTACTCTATTTGCTATGCAGAAATGAAATTGAAGCACACATGAAAAAAAAACCACTCCTAAATTAACCATTCTGCAGATTGCAAAAGAAATGTTAAAACAAATTATAATTGCAATGTATTGTTTATATTATTTGTAAGAAATATAAAGCCCTTAATCCCAAACACCTTAAGAGCAGAATGAATGAAAATCATTTAAACTGTAGACTTCAGTGGTTCTATTATATAGAAAGATAAAATACTGATGGCCAAGATCATTAACCACAGAAAATAATACATTTCTTTTCTTTGGAAAAACTGTTAAAGAAAAGATATTTACATTAATCTTACAAGCATTTAGTATGAACTCCCTATGTAGCATTAATGGCTAGCTTAAATGTAGTTTTACAGAAAAGAACATCAAAGTCCAAGATAAATGGCCAAATCTTCAGCTCAATATCAGCAAATACTAAAAATATGCATTGTACTATGCCATGCTCCCCCAATCTGACCAGGTCAGACATCACTAACCAATCTCCTCCTTTGTCCCAAAGAATGACCTCAGCCTCAGCATCCTCATTACATACTATTCCAAATGGAGATGAACAGGACTTGACATACGAGGAGAAATTTTGCCTATAAAACTGTCACAATCACTCCTTCTGAGTCCTACATCAGCAGATTCTATTGTTACAATTACATCTACCCACTATGTACTAGGTGTGGTTGCTTTCTCAACAATGGAAGAAGTGAGCATTAACAGAGCTATAGATATATATATATATATATATATAAACCAAAAAAAAAAAACACCTAAAATATCAACTCTTTGGTCCTATAAGAACAAGTGTGCAGAACTCTAGTCTAAACAGAACAAACAGCACTGAGTTGCAAGGAACACCTTCTACCTCACTCACCACATACATCAAGCAGCCTCCTGGGGCTTTATTAAATGTATCTACCCTATGGGTTTTGGCCAGCCTCTATGACTCATCAGAAAAATCGTCTGGCCCACATTGCAGATGAAGATCACCAATAATGATGAGAGTGGGCACAGAACCAAAAGGGATCAAGAGAGGAAAATTCTGGTTATATTATTTTCCAACTCAGCAAAACAACCCATCAAATTCCCAATTACCATGGCATTCTATGACAGAAAATACAGAATGAAAAGTTCGATTAGGAGCTATTGAATACAAGTTTGCTTGTTTACACTTTTATTGGCATATATTATCAGTGTAAGGTTTCATTGTGATCCTATGTACAGTGTACACTGAACAAGTTCACAACTCTATTACATTCCCTTAGCTCCTCTTCTCAAGCTCCACTTTTTTAAAGTGTTCGGCGGGTTTCATTATACTATCCATATTACATATGCATGTATGTGTGATGTATGTACATATGTTCTATTAGAATACTTTGTGAAATCCAAGTTTTGAGCATGTTTTCAGTAGACTGATACAATGAGATTCCTTGAGAAGTAGGATCTTTAGTAGTTTCTTCTCCAATATATTACAAAGATAACCTCAGAATAAAAACAATCCAATGTAAACTTCGTTTTTCCTAAGTAGTTTCATGACAATTCCAGACCTGTTCTTTCTCTTTTCACTAACATAGTAACAATTAGCTTATCATTTTTAATTTGTGGGACTCTGCCTTGAAGCATGCATCACAGTAAGTACCAAAACAAAGCAGGCACTCCAAAAATGCTTTTATTTTATCACAATAAGCAACTGAACAGTCAAAGAAATCTTATTTGATCTTTCTGAGACTAAACTAAGGTAGGCAAGAACATTTCATAATCTTTCCTGCTAAATTTGTAAATCTGAGCTCCAGTTTTGCTCTTCACCTTCCTCAATGTGGAAGAATGTATAATACACAACTTCTGTAGTTTTAAATTTAAGTGCTTACTCTAGAAGAACAATGAAAATAAAATGTTTTTGAAACTGTAAAAGGACACAATTCTTCTGTTTGACTTGGGAGCTCTGTATCAAATGAAGGATTTACCAGGAAATTTTGAGTATTTCTCATCCCTGCAGTCATAAACTATACTTTATACCAAAATTAATTTCTGCAGTAAATACAGAAAAAGTTACCAAATTTTGCATGTTTTGAAAAGTTAAATTCTAAACCAAAATCCACATGGTTACTATAATTCCTGCATTCTATATTTGATTCCCTCATGTTTTGGAATGTATAGAATAATAAAACAAGTATAATTTCAAGAACTTATTCCCCATATCTACATAAAATTAATAAATATCCCAAACTGAAATGCCAGTAAAATACCTAGTTATAGTGAGTACATTTATAAGAATCAAGGTTTCCTGGTATTCTTTCAAAAGAGAAATTTGACACCTCATGACCTCCCCCTTTTATACTGAAATTCATGGGTAAGGGATTTTACGGAAAGAGGCCTTCTCTCTTGTGGATGTATGGAGTTTTAAGATGAGATGCGATAACCCATGCCCCCCTCTCTGGATATACTGACTCTTTGGGAGAAATCCCAAAGGCTGGGATTCCAAGGCTGGAGTTCTTTCACCCATGAATCACAGAACACTCTGGGGACAGCCCCCAATGGACACAGCTCTCCCTTGGTGTGGGTGACTGAGTTTCTTTCATGTCACCTGGAAGGCAGTCACAAAGAGAAGATTCTTGGGAGGTCTTTTGTTCATTGGCTTGTGTGTGTGTTAAACTCAAAGCAAGCAACAATGATTTGAACTTCCAATTCCCAGTTTCTAGTGAACATCTGCTTTCCCATGATGAATACAGTTTGAATCTAATCTCAGAACAATACTTCACCTTGATTTCTTTCACAACGTCATCTTCCCTCCCATCCAAATCCATCCTTGATCTCTGAAATTTTCTGCAAAATTAAGTTTTCCAATAAATATGTTTGTTTTAAACTAAAAACAAAGGAAAAAGAATTAGGTTTCCTATCAATGTCTATGTTCAGTGAGTTTATCTGGCAATCAATGAAGTGTAAACACCATTAGATAAAAACTGCATTTCAAAGGACAGCTGTGTGAAGCACCCTAAGACTGGAAAGTACCCTCAGAGGAAATGCCCTGCAAACATGGACCTGTTTCACTGCTGATATCTTCCTTCAAGAATCCTCTGCAGTTTCAGCCTAATTTGAATTATTTTCTAAGACCTTCCAATATTTGACTATTTTATAAATACTTTCCATATTTCATGTCTATCTAGAAGTTAGCATTGTTTTACCTGTTATCAATTAGACCAACAGTAAGTACTCTCTGAGTAGAATAAAGTAACTATTCTATAAGCATGATATTCATATGGACTGAATAACACCAAACAAAGCTAGTCTCCATCCTAGGCATGTTCCACATACCACCTAAACTTAGTGCTTTATCATCTTTCTCTGGTATCACACAGGTACTGCATGATGCAACTTCAAAACCAGCGCACGGAGTGTCCAGTATACATAAAAACCTCCAATAATTTCTTTTTTTCTCACCAGCTCTGGACTAGGACCATGAACATCACTAGTATACCATCACAAACCTGGAGGACTCCAAGCAGACTTCAAAAATTCCAGTTTAAACGGGTATACTGACTCACATTTGCAATACTAGCTACTCAGGAAGCTGATATCAGGAGGAATGGTTTCAGGACAGCCCAGGAGAGAAATTTTGAGATTCTCCCATCTTAAAAAGAAAAAGCTAAGCATGGTGGTTGTGTGTGTATAGCATCCCAGCTATGGTAGAAAGCAGACATAGGACAATTTTGGTCCAATCCAGCCCAGGCAAAAAGAGAGCCCCTCAAAAACAAAGCAAAAAGGACCAGAGACATGATTCAAGGGGTAGAGTGCCTAATCAGCAAGAGCAAATCTCCAAATTCAAACCCTAGTACAGCTCCTTTTCCTCCCCCCAAATCTATTGTATCCATTCTAAACAAAATAAATTACTGCTCTTGTAAATGAAGTTTATTTCCATTTTTTCAGGCAATTTCTATAATTTGTTCCCCAACAGGAAGAAAATTTTCAGCAACATTTTAGCTACTGGACTCAATAATCGCCTCTGCAGAATCTAATTTGTTCAAGAAGATAGGGAGCAATTCATTCACTTATTCCTTTAACCAGAGTTCATTCAGCCTTCCAGTTTATACTAGTGTCACTTAACCTTTCTTTGCCAAGTTCAAGTTAGCAAATTCGATAGAACACAGTTGCAGAAAGTGGTATATTCACCTTGCTCAGAAATTTACTAAATTTCAGTTCAGATAACATCTAACTCCGGTTCTAACCTCCTGTTTGACAGTGTGCATACGTGTATAGATACACTACCTTAACCTATCTCCCTTTTCCTGCTTACTCTTGGCTTTACTGCTTAATAAGTATATACTCAACCCCTCCAAGCATTTATTTCCTTAACCATAAAACATAGATAATAGGCAATCTAAAATAACCTAGGACATTCAAATGCATTAAGGAAATCTGGTAACTCACTAGCAATTGTGCACAAGTAGTAGATTGTACATGTGGCTAAAAATCTCTGATCACACTCCTGCCTAGGCTGTGTGCCCTAGGTAAAATGATTTCAGAACTCTTGCCTACCTTCCTAATCCCAATAACTGTGACTTAACCTTATCAAATGCAGACAGGCAACTGAACAGTAGAAACAGTCTATTTACACACTGCATAGCAGACATAAGTGAAAATAGCTGGGATCGCAGTAAAGAATGATTCATGGGTGACACATATCCACACTCAAACTGCAAGCTCTGTCAGTTAGGCAGCAGCTTAGATCTTAGTTTTTTACTTTTGCTGGGCCACTTACAGTCAGCCTCCTGCATGTTTCATTCAGGGGATACCTTCTTATTTGAGCAGTTACAGAATTCAAGACCTACTCTCTTCTGACTTTTTCCTTTCTGAGCACCACCTCATTTTGCAGACATTGGGTGACCCTGATATATGTCCAATAATGCCTCAGGACAGAAAGACTACAGCTAATTTAGAGTTTATCCAGAATTGAGCACTATTTTTAAGACCAATGCCAGCTATTGAAATGAGAAACCAAAGCACATCTTTTCCTTCTAATTTGACTTTCCTTCAGCAACCCTCTATCAGTTTCTGTAGCCTGAATGTGGTTGCTTTCTGTATTTTGCCCAGAGTAGCTAGCAACTAGCCATAGAAAGACCTGTCTGTTAAGAGCTTACATGGCCATAATAAAAATGCACCCTGTTAATGATTTCCAATCCAGAAGGACTTGAGCAGAGGTACTTTTCCATTCTAAACAAAAGGGAGAAGTTTACCTTAGCCAGATGCGGCGCCAGGCACCCCTGACCAGCAGGGAAGAACGGACACCACCCGAGGATCCTTCTTGTATCACGCTTTTAATGAAGAGCAACTCGTTTAAAGGGAAAGCTGAAGCGGAGGGGCGCGGGGCAGGGAAATGCAACTGCTTATAAACAATCAAGGAACGCGGGACTTTTTCCATTGGCTGCTCTGTTGCTAGGGTCATTTTAAAACTCGGGATTGGTCAGGCCTCTGACGTCATACGCGCAGACTGGAACGAGCAAAGGCTCTGCACTCACACACCAGATAAGGGGAACTAAGAAGTTTGTATACAATGAGCGAGACAGGGGACAGGCGCCGTCTCGGCTGCTCCGGCTCCCCACAGCCAGATTTGCTGGCTATGCCTCTAATTCCAGCTATCCAGAGGGAGCAGAAATTGAGTGGGAAGATCACAGTTTGAGGCTAGCCAGGGTAAAGAATTAGTGAGCCTCATATTTCCATCAATAAGCTGGTCATGACATATGAACCTGCCATCCCAGCTACATGGGAGGCTGTGGGTAGGAGGAGGATCACAACCTGAGATCAGTCCTCAATCCACCACCCAAAACTAAAATGAGATTTTTTTTTTCTCAGAAATAACTGAAGCAGCCAGACACTGGTAGCTCACACTTGTAATCCTATCTACTCAGGGGGCTAAGGTCTGAGGATCCCAGTTTGAAACCAGCAAAGGCAGAAAAGTCCCCGCAAGACTCTCATCTCCAATTAACCACTCAAAAACCAGAAGTGGCCTGGCCTGGCGCAGATCTGAGGATCATTTCTCAAAATCAGCCTGGCACAAAAGTCCATGAGATTCTTATCGCCAATAACTACAAGAAAACTGGAAGTGGCACTGTAGCTCAAGTGGTAGAGTGATAGCCTTGAGCTGAAGAGCTCAGAGACAGTGCCCAGGCCCAGAGTTCAAGCCCCGTGACCAATAAAAGCAAAAACAAACAAAAATACATAAAAATACAAAAGTGGGGCTGTGGTTCAGAGTGGAGCACTAGCCCTGAGTAAAAGAGCTCAGAGACAACACCCAGGCCCTAAGTTCAAGCCCCATGACTGACCAAAAACAAAGATAGAGAAATGAAGTTTAAAAAAAAAAAAAAAAGCAAAGGTGTGGCTCGAGATACAGTACTCGCCCAGCAAGAATTCATTTTATTAAATGAGTTCAGAAACCAACAGAAACTCCAAAAATCAAGACTACCAAGAATAATCCTAGTAATTTGTCCTGAGATGCAAAAATTAAATATAAACCTTGAGATTTTTGACAATGTAACAGAGACCTAGAAAAAGATGAAGATCTTGGTGCAAATATGGTGGAAAATAGAGTATAACATAAAATGTAAAAATGATCAGCTGAAAACAAGCATGCATAACATTCCCTAGAGGTCCTAAAGAAGTGGAAAGTAAGCCCAGTGCAGTGGCTCACTTCTGTAATCCTAACTACTTAGGAAGCTGAGATCTGAGGATTGCAATTCAAAGCCAGCCCGGGCACTAAAGTCCGTGAGACTCGTATCTCCAATGAACCACCAGAAAACTGGAAATGGTGCTGTGGCTCAAGTGGTAGGGTAGTAGCCTTGAGCTGAAGAGCTCAGCGACAGAGTGCAGGCCCACAGTTCAAATCCCACAACTGACAAAAAAAAAAAAAGAAAAACAAAAAGAAGTGTAAAAGTCCCAACCCAGCATCAGAACAGGGCTGGAAAAGTGTACTTCTGACCAACTGGCTGAATAAAGTGCTATATGGAAAAAAAAAAAAATGCTTTGTCTAGGATCACCAGAACCATGTAATCAAATGCTTACTAATGTCTGCAGCAGAAAGAAAGACACACAGCAAAATCCTAAATATTTGCAATCTAGAATCAGAAATAAAGTTATGGAATTTGAGAAAATAAAATAAATTCATCAACATCATCATTATTAATATTACTGAGTGTCTTCAATATGCTTAGATATGATGTTTAGAGTAATTCAAATTTAAGTGAAATTTTAAAAGGGTATCAGACATGCTGAAATAAAAAAAAAAGTGGCTTGAATCTTAATAAGCCCATAGTACATGAACTGCTTCTAATTAGATTCAGGAATATGACTCCATTTGAAACCAACCAGGAGAAAACACTTATTCAGAAGATTTCAATAAAAAATTAATAACAGCTTGCTTCCACTTTATCACGCACAGATCTCAACAGTAGATTTTAAAAAACAAAAGTACAGCTTGTCTTGGAAAAATTATACTTTTGAGTCTTTCAAAAGCTAGGACATTTGAATCAATAAGGTGTAAGGGCAATTTACTGGCTTACAAAAATGAACAAAATACTTGCTATTAAAATGAGTGAAGTCTGTCACTAACATGGTTAAAGGGTTATATAACTATAACTACTAAATTCACAAGGAAAAAAGGCAAGCAAAGGCCCTTCCAATCTCTTCTTCATGGTTCAGATAGAGAACTTTTTCTCTGTATAAAGACAGTTGAGGATTTTAGAAGTTCCTTGGCCCAGGTTTTTCTCTTTCAGAGATAATTTGTGTAAATTAAATAGAACACAGAGGGGAGCACCTATGTCTCTGACAGCTATCCCCTATACCATATCATGGCTTGCTAAGAAGGAAAATTAAGCAAGGTAAATGTGGTCACCACAAAAAGTTAATCATGATAACTTTCTATTTCAGCCCTGGAAAGTGGTACTTACTCTATGTGTGAAACTACATGTTTGTCATATAGATTTTTATTTCAGAATTAATTCTATATTTCACAATTTTAAACAGCTTTAAATAAAAGTGTAAGCTTCAAGATCCTATAACTCTAGACTATCCTTTCTAGACTATCAAATCTAGACTATTATTTACAAGTTGGGTGAGTTTAGACAAACTATTTCACCTCCTAAACTTCAGTTTCCTGTTTTGTAAAATGAGAATAATGACAGATAATGATGATGACAACACACAGTACACAGGGTTGCTATTGACTATTTCAGAGAAAATACAGTTTTGGAGCCTGCTAACACTGATCGATCTCACAATGGCTCAGATATTGCCCTCTGCACTCTTTCCAAACAGATGCTGTGCTTGGCATTTCACCTTTTGGCTGACAGTGTGCAGTTGTTCCAACTGCTACAGGGCAGCACAGTGAATACAAGCAACAATCCTTGTAAGGCTAAGGGCCAGGCAAACTTGATTAAGAAAGCTAGCAGGCTGAGAATTTGGCTTAGTGGTAGAGTGCTCACCTAGCATGCACAAACACCTGGGTTCTATTCTCAGTACCACATACATAGAGAAAGCCAGAAGTCACGCTGTGGCTCAAGTGTTAGAGCTCTACCCTTGAGAAAGCCTATAAACTGTGCTCAGGCCATGAGTTCAAGAACCAGGACTGGCAAAAAAAAAAAAAAAAAAAAGGAAAGAAAAGAAAAGAAAAAAGAAAGCTAGCAAATTTGGGACTAGAGAACCATCAAAATGTAATCTCACAGGAAACCAAAACCACCAGGCTGATTTTAAGCATTTAGAGATTGAAGGCGTAGGAGAAACTACACAAGTATATGAAGACTGATAGGCAGATAAAAGGTTCAAATTCTACCTATGCCACTCAGCAGTGATTTGTGTTCCCTCTATGGTCTCCACACCACCCAGAAGCTCAGCC
This sequence comes from Megascapheus bottae, assembly GCF_031878675.1. Lineage (NCBI taxonomy): Eukaryota > Metazoa > Chordata > Mammalia > Rodentia > Geomyidae > Megascapheus > Megascapheus bottae. The sequence goes on from NC_143510.1 coordinate 34,462,088, forward strand.
TAGGTGAGCACAGCCACCTCTCTGCCAATGCCTCTTCTAACCTTCACCAGGACCAGCTTGAAGAGAGGGTAATTGGAAGAACTATGCCATCTCTAGAAGTTTAACAACAAAAAAGTTATCTAACAATTAGGACCAGTCTCGTTTCGTAGACAATATCCAAGAAACACTCCCTCTTGAAATGAGTTCTCCAAAAACCACTCAAATATATCTTTTATTGGTAAACTCACAAACAGACCCACATGTCAGGATTATAATTTCCAACCCTCACACTGACACACATCTTGAGATTATTAGTTCAGTAGTTCTCAAATGTTAAAGAGGAAGGTTTTTGTCAAGGGCTCCCTGGAATATTCCAGGTTCATCACAGATAACATCTTAGAGCCCAGGAGTCTGAGTGTTAATAAGGCTCCCACACCAATATTAATTGCTTAGGGTAAGTTAATATTTTAGAGTTTAGCCATTCATTCAAAGATATTCTCCTGAAATTAACCATACACTATAATTTTTACTTACAATAATTTAGAATTTGCCCTAGGAAATATTCCAGAATAAAACTCTTGCTAAAGTGGAAAGGTCTAATAGATGTTTGCTTTCAGCTACCTTTTTAAGAAGTACAATCTTTGGATATGAGAACAATAAAATTTGAAACAAGGAGAGGTTATTTTTGCATCTAATGAACTAGAAAAGTCTTTAATTATAATATTTTATATCTGTACGGGTACCAGAAACAGTCTCATAGACTACAACATTCATTTCCTTATCTCTAAGAAGAGACTAGTGTTTTGTGAGGAATAAATGAATTAATCTGCATAAAGTGCCTAGAATAGGCACTGTTAATAAATGGTAGACATTACTAATATTATTGGTATTAATCACCACTGGTAAGAGATAGATTTATACCATATGGAGAGTGATATGACAGAATGTATGAGATTAGTAAACAGAAATGATGTTCAAGCATGTTCACTGCACCATTAAGAGTAGAATTTTAAGAGTAGGGTTTCTTTCCTAAATGGACAAAATTGTCCATTTAATTTTTTTATATATTTTTCATATATTTTTTCATATTTTTTATTTTAATTAATAGAAGGGTTACATTATATTCACCAGATAGAAGGTGCATTACTTCACATACATTGATACCCTTTCTCATGTAAGAGTAGAATATTTAAAAACAACACAATACTATAAGCTACAAAGGCACATGAATGTATCTTCCATCCTCAAATTCTCTAGCATGAGAAATATTTGCACAAACTTTTAATTCACACGAAAATATTCCAATATTTAATACTAAATATTCAAGAAATAAACAATCAATTGGTATGACTCTAATTTTTGATTAACTTTTATGATGCATAAGGTTGCAACATAAATGCTCCAAACTCTAGTTCAAAATGGTTTTTTCTAGGGCACAGGTGATTACAGCTGGCCTTTTTTTTCTGTCTTTTGATACCCACAGATTTCTCCAAGACTTTCACCAGACCCTCAACATAATGTAACATCTAAGTAGTAATCATCCAAGCCAGTGGAATTTTCTTGTTTTTTGTGCTGATCTGAGTCTAGGAGTGGGAGTTGTCCCTGACCTTTTTTGCTCAAATGAGCTTTTGGCTTTTTTTTTTTTTGGTCAGGATAATGTATAGTGGGGTTACAGATACATTTGTCAGGTAATGGGTACATTACTTCTCGAAACTTGATACCCCTTGTCATGTTTTTCTTCCCCTTTCCCTCCCCCCGCCCCTTCCCAATTTTGTTTTCCCCTTTTCCTTCCCCATTTCAAATAAACAAATAAACATATATACAATATACCAGATAACAAAGTCAGATACAGTAACCATATGAAATTAACCATATAAGTGGGGAAAAAAAGAGAAAAGAAATAACTTCACATAATACATTAAGAACAACAATCACAAAGATAAACCTCTTGTAATAATTAGTACACATCTAGGATTTTCCAAGCAGAGAACCACAATAGCTCAAAAGCTATGTACATATGGTCATTCGGGATGAGACTAAATGAAATGAACTCTAGGTTATGGAAACAAGAGCTTTTTGCTTTTTTACCCTATTACTTGAGCCACAACTCCACTTCTAGCTTTTTGGATGCTTAATTGGAGATAAGAGTCTTACAGACTTTCCTGACGGGCTGGCTTTCAACCACAATCCTCAAATCTCAGCCTCCTGAGTAGCTAGTATTACAGGAGTACGCAAGAAGCACCCAACTCAAATCCGTGTTTTTAAAGGTTCTCTCTTATAAGAACTAAGTACTAAAGTCTCAGTCGCAAAGTCAACTGCTACCCATCAAGCCAATGTCAATAAAAACTTAAGACTAGTAACCGAAAAAGGCAAAATTTATAGCAGAGACATAGAATAACCAAATAACACCAAAATAATGTTTTCAAAAGTCAAAAAAGTTTCCCTGAATTATTTCTCTCTCTCTCTTTCTCCCTCTCCCTCCCTCCCTCTCTCTCTCCCTCCCTCTATTTCTCTCTCCCTCCCTCTATTTCTCTCTCCCTCCCTCTATTTCTCTCTCTCTCTCTCTCTCTCTCTCTCTCTCTCTCTCTCTCTCTCTCTCTCTCTCTCTCTCTCTCGCACGCACACACACACACACCATTTAAAAAGATGTAATTATGGATCTGCTCATTTCTCATATAGTTTCTTATGTTGAGTCACTCATTCATTTCATACTATGAAATAAATTAATTTTTCAGAAGCCATCAGATAAACTCTGGAAACTAAACAGAGACACAGGCCAGAATAACATTTACAAAGTAATTACAGGCTAGGATATAGCTTAGTGGTAGAGCATGTATATAGCATGCATGAGGAGCTCAAATAATCAAATAATGCTATATACTTACCTTTACATCTCATATTAGAACAAATGGCTTCACTACACCCATGTTTATTTGCAAGATTGCTATTTATACAATAAGCTGAAGCACCCCGAAAAGCATATAATAAATGTAAGTAACATACAGAGGACAAGAGGAGGAGCAGGAGAAGCAGGAGGAGGAAAGGTATTACCATTTCCCTGGGGCCAGCATTGCAAGGAGTAGCATGATGCTGAATCTTGAAGACAATCTGAGATACAAAGACATTTTCAGTAGAGGTGCATAAGAAGTACATGCACAAGGTGGAGTCTGGTGTCTGAAGACGCTTCACCAATTATGTGGTAATAATGGATGAGGGTGCACCTGAGTCCACATGTAGGAGAGAAGGAAATAAACAGAATGAGCTGGAAAAAAAGACAGGAAGGCTGTGTTTATGCAGAGTGGTACCAAGACTACTCTCAATGTAAAACATGCTGTGGGAACTTGAGATGGAATCTTCAGCACTATAAATAAAGGAACACTCCTCTGAGAGAGTATCACAGATATCACAGAATATCACATCTCCAGAGAATATCATAGAAAAGAAGCATGTTAGTGCACTTAGGATGCAGACAGTGGCAGAGTATTCAGAGTTTATGAACAGCCTAGCTACACAGTAAGATCCTGTCTCAAAAAAAAAAGCATATATAAAATTTTATTATATTAGATATGTTAATATATTCATATAATATATATAATATGGAAAGACAATCAATGATTCTTCCCTTCCAGATACTTAAGTTCTACACAGAAGATCATGTAAGTTAGCTTTTTATTTTTAAGAAGCATACCACAGTCAATCTTTATAGCATGCCCACATGTAAGATGGTATATTAAGAAAAAAACGTCATGTTCAATTTACTAACAAAATTTTTAAAAATGTATTATCACTAGCAAAATGAGTATGACTAATACTATCACCATAACTACCTATCCTTGTGGTCCTTGGCTCTTTAAATCTTTCCAGCACCCTCTTTATGTTTCTCAGATCCCACACAACGGAAGAGAAGAAGCTCTAACCAACTATATAATGAAGCAATCTGCAAGGCATGTAAAAGAAGCAGGACTAAAGTAAGGAGTCTGCCTTTAGAGTCAGTGGCTTTCACCCAACAACTGAACAGTTACAGTATTTGTTCCTAAAGTCGAATAAAAACACAGTCTTGACATAGAAATTTGATTCTGTGTAACAGCCATTTTTTGGGGGGGGTACCACATATTTCCATTCCCTGTAACTATATACATGTTTTCATTGCCCATAAAAAGCAGCCTCAGCTTGTGAGTTAAGACTAAATCATTCCCAAACTTCATCATAGTCCTAAAGCTCTGTAAACCACTGCTGGAGAAGAGCTCTAGTCTCCATGTGGGATTCTTTAACAGTCAAAGGAAACTGTTACTTCTATCAGTTTTCTTCCTAAGAGACCCACAAAAAAAAGGAAGCTGAGAGAAGCAAGCCCATTATAATCAACGATTTGAATCCATTTCAGCATTTTTTATTTTGATCAACATGCTACAAATATTCCCAAGATTATCACTGATGGGCACATTCTCCAGGTTCCTGTAGTCCATTACACGTTGAAATTGTAAGAATACTTCTAAACAGAAACAATATAAACTGATATTACCAAAATACCAAGTAATGTCTTTTAATATAGATTGACAAAGAACTTTACCTGGCTTTAACAGCCAAGAATTCGCAGGCATAGGAAGCCAATCTTAAATGTTCCTTGATTAAAAAAAAAAAAGAAAGAAAAGAAAGAAAAATCATTAAAACCAAGCAATGCTACACAGAGACACCACCAAAGCACTGAGCCTACCTCAAAAACAGCAATTCAGATGCTTCATCAAGAGATGATGTAAAACTACCTAACAACTTTTAAATTCTAGAATTCCATCAGGAGGACTGAAAGCTTTCAATGTAAAATCGACTCAGTGGAAGTAGACAGCCTTCAGCACAAACAAATGACACAGTAGAGAGTGAATAGCACAGGAAAAAAAAAACTAAATTTAATCTTCGTATCTATGGACAGAGAGAAAATATCTTCACACTATATACTTGACAAAGGAATAGTATTTAGAATATAGAAAAAGAACACTCAAAATTCAAAGTTTAAAAACTGAATTAAGTCAGGCCCTGGTGGCTCATACCTATAATCCTTGCTACTCAGGAGTCTGAGATCTGAGAATTGTTGTTTGAAGTCAGCCTCAGTAGGAAAGTCCACAAAACATTTATCTCAAATTAACCACTAAAAGCCAGAAATGGAGCTGTGAATTAAGTGTTAGAGTGTTAGCCTTAAGCACAAAAACTCAAACAGTGCCCATGCCCCAGTGTTCAAGCCTCAGGATCAGTACAAATAAACCAATGAATAAATAAATCTGAACTCAAAAATGAACAAAAGGCAAAAGTTAGCTTTCAGAGCTGAGGAATAGCTCAAATGATACACATAAAAATTAATTTCCAGTGAAGATAAGCAAATAGAAAACAAGCCTATAAAAAGATACTCTATCTGCCCACCAAGGAGGATATCAAGATTTCAAAGAGATTCTAATGCTATTACAAAGGCAAACAAACTGAATCTCCATTTCAATTACAACACTGCTAGCAATGAGAACTAAATAGCCACTCTGAAAAATACTTTGGGAATTTCTTTAACACACACACACACACACACACACACACACACACACACACACAATGGACTTGAACATGTATACTAGAGAAATAAAAATGTCTACAAAAACAATGGAAAAAAAATCCTTGTGCATGACTGACATGAATTTTATTGGTACTGGCCCCAAACTGGAAAGAACCAACATGTCTTTCAACAGATAAATGATCAAATATAGGCCAGGCACAGTGTCTCATACCTGTAATCACAGCTACTCAGACACAAACAAGAGGAGATCTTATTCAAGGCCAGTCAGGATAAAAGTTAGGAAGATACCAACCATGCTGCCTGCACACATGTATGCAAGGGGCATACATGAACTGCAATACATTTGGCCTGCCTTATTTTTCTTTTAAATTAGTATCTGTTAGTTGTGCAAGAGCGTTTCATTGGGACATGTCTAGATAGCCCAATTTATTTTCCCTAACAGCACACATTAAATTAAGCCCAGTATGGAGGAGATAGTGTATTTCTGTAATCTCAGATACTCATAAAAATCATTTGACAAGTTTAGAAGTTCAGAATCATTCTGGGCAACACAGCACTCACCAAAAAAAAAAAAAAAAAAAAGGTGCCCAGAGTTTGGCCTAGTGGTAGATTGCTTGCCTAACATGCACAAAGACCTGGGTTCGATTCCTTGGTACCACATACATAGGAAAAAAAAAAAGCTGGAAATGGTGCCGAGGCTCAAGTGGTAGAGCTCTAGCCTTGAGAAAGTCCAAGGACAGGGCTCAGGCCCTGAGCTCAAGCCCAGGACTGGCAAAAAAAAAAAAAAAAGGTGTGGCGGGGGGGAAGAACCCTAGGAGCAAACCCAAATCTCCAGCTTGTCATATCATACCTGATAAAATTTTAAAAAATAATTGGCCAGAAAACACAAAGAAAGTTACCTCATATTAACAAAGATAATTTATGAAGAGGAAATTACAACAGTTAATATACATTTATGAAACATTAGCCACCTAACGTATTAAACAAGCATTACTGACTTACAAACATTGACAGAACAAAACACACTAACAGTGAGATACTACAACATCCTATCTCACATGCTGTATAGTCAAATCAAAATGCATTTTTTTAAATCTTAATGTAAAATCTGAAGCTACTACTGGAAAATACAGCGAAAAATTTGGAAGATAAAGACCTACATAATGATTTTCTAAAGAGCACTCCAGTTGGCACAGAACAAGAATTGACAAATGGGATTGCATCAAATTAAAAAGCTTCTGCACATCAAAGGAATTAATTCCAGAATCAAGAGAAAACTCGTAAAACAGGAGAAAATCTTTGCCAGCTATTTAACAGATAAAGGATTAATAGGCAGAATATACAAAGAGATTAAAAACTTAAACACCATGAGAACAAATAATTCAATTAATTAATGGACAAATAAATTGAACACAATTCTTAGAAGAAATACAAATGAAGAAATGTTCAACCTCCTTATAGAAAATGCAAATCAAAACTACAATGAAATTTTATCTTCCCTAGAATAGCAATCAAGAAAGAAAACAACAAATGTTGGTGAAGATTGGGGCAAAAGGAGGGAAAAGGAGGAGACAGAAATCCTCATATACTATACGTAGGAATGCAAACCAGCCTATGGAAGATCATCAGAAAAAGCCCTAAAAAAACAGATCACCATGCTACACCGCTCTTGAGCATATATGTTATATATGAATGAGTATAAATCAATAAACAAGAGACACCTGCATAACCACATTTTTTGAATCTCTATGCACAATAGTAAACTTGTGGAATCAGCCTTGGTGCCCAATAGCTATTGAATGCATAAATAATACTGTGATGTACATACATATAAAGTATTATTGAGCTACAAAGAAGAGTGAAAATAGATGAGTTTGCAGGAAGATGGATGAAACTGAAGATCATGTTGGCCAAAATAAGCTAAGCTCGAAAAGGCAAATACCATATACCTTCACTCATATATGGAATCCAAACCCTAATGATACAGCTGATGAGGATGATTGATAATAATAATCAAAATCATAATAAGACTTAAGAATAAAAATGTGACTGGGGTAGGGAAAGTGGAAAAACCAAGGGGGGAAGTAGGGAGGGAATACTGGGGGTAATATTTTACACATAAAGAAAACCACCAAATAGTGTTTGGAAAAAAAGGAGAGAGGGCAAGGGGATATAATGGAGGAATAAACTTGCTCAAAGTACACTGTATACATCTACGTTACTATCATACTGAGTCCTCTTCATAATATTAATGTATACTAATAAAAAAGATGTATCATCTATACAGTGGACACTTTAAAAATCCCTATCTTCCTAATGGAAAAGGAAAGATTACAAAGAATAATTTTATTCTATTATATCCACTGTGTTAAACTTGCTCCTGAACTATTTACTATTACTTGCTAAATGGACAGAGACTCATAAATTATAGAGGTACATGTCAAGAGGTGTGACTATTATAATGCTTCTCAGACTTAACCTCACCCACATACCAACTTCCATAACTCTGCCACACCTGCTTACCACAGGAACAATTATTTACTTAGTAATGTAAGTCTACCTTAATGTTTCACCACATAATTCCTTTGTCTGTTTATGTTGTAATAATATCATGGATTGGCTAAAAATAAATCTTATTTCTCCCAAGATCAGGAGGGGAGTCTGCAATCAGATACCAGTTCTGGTGCTGGGTAAGGGCCTTGCAGCCTCCACAAAGGAAGGTGGATGGGAAGCAAATATGCTAATGTGAGTCTTTATAGGCCCAATTTCACCCATCAGAAAAGAGTCCTACTGACTATCCCATCTCCTGAAGCTCCACCTCACCACAAACATAAACATCTGTATTTGAGACTCATTGTTCTTTTAACTCTAGAACTGCTATCAGCTTCCTCTTGTTTTAACATTCATATACTTATTTCAAAAGCATTCTTTATATCTCTACTTATAATAATTTATAAGCAGAATGTAATATTTATAAGTACAATCAAAAAATAAAAGGGACTCATTTTGGCTAGTTGACAGGAGTTGGACAGGAGGGATCATTACTACACTGTTAGTGGGAGTACAAACTCATTCAACAAGAAGGAATAGGAAATACACTAGGCCTCCTTGGCACAGGTCGAAACTTTCTTAATAAGGACCAAGAATCACAACAAATCAGAAAAGGCTGGATAAGTGGGACTGCATTAAACTGCAGAGCTTTGGTATGGCAAAGGACATAGCTAGTAAATTAATTAGGAAGCCTACAGAGTGGGAGAAAATCTTCACTAACCATACAACGGACAAAGGCCTTATATCTAAAATATATCAACAGCTCAAAAAATTGAATCACTCCAAAACTAATCTCCAAAGTAACAACCATCCCATTAAAAGATGGGCCAAAGACATAAAGAGAGGCTTCTCTGAAGAAGAAATAAAAATGGCCTATAGACACATGAAGAAATGCTCAACATCTCTGGTCATAAAAGAAATGCAAATCAAAACAACTCTAAGATTCCATCTCACTCCAGTTAGAATGGTCAGGATCAAGAAAACTAATAAGAACAGATGCTGGAGGGGATGTGGCCAGGAGGGATCACTACAACACTGTTGGTATGAGTGCAAACTCATTCAGCCACTATGAAAAGCAGTATGGCAGTTCCTCAAAAAACTAAACATAGAGCGCCCCTATGACCCAGCAATTCCATTACTTGGCATTTACCAACCGTCCAGAAACAAAGACATACTAAATCCACCAGCATAACAATGTTCATTGCAGCACTATTTACCATAGCAAAGATATGGAACCAACCTAGATGTCCCTCGGTTGATGAGTGGATCAACACGATGTGGTATTTATACACAATGGAATTCTATGCTGCTGTCAGAAAGAACAACATTGCCTCATTTGTAAGGAAATGGAAAGACTTAGAAAAAAAGCATATTAAGTGAAGTAAGCCAGACTCAAGGGAACATAGACTCAATGGTTTCCCTCATCTGACATAATCAGTAGAAACCTTGGGCTCTCCTAGCAAAGAATCACAATAAAACAAAATCGAGATAAATAAGGCCATATAGTATGACGATAAATGTAAGGACCTCCAGGACAAAGAAACAAAAGCCATATAATGAGTGATTATTGTCCTTAACATACTATGTTATCTCTCATCTGTTTTACCGTCCCTTGGTTATCTCATATTGTTACAATATATCACCTTGTTATCTGATATATTTTATATATGCTTAATTGGTTATTTGAAATAGGAGAGGGTAGGGCAGAAATCAAGTTGTACGAGTGGAGGGATGGAGGGAAATGGGGACCATGACATGAGAAAGGGTATCAATATTTGTGAAGTAATGTACCTTCTATCTGGTGAATATCCTGTAACCCTTCTATTAATTACAATAAAAAATATGAGAAAAAAACTGAGTTAGTGATCCTAAAAGCACTAATACAGTACTGAAAATTTCTCATATGGCTTCAAAGACACAGAGAGAGCACAATGAACATACTGCAAATCACTGGTCTTAGTACTGTCTCCTATACTACTAAGTTATTCTGTCTGCACCCTATTCTAGGAATCACTACACCATAGTACTCTTGCAAAACCACATATCTACCTGTCACAGAGCCCAATTCTTGAATACACAGAAGTATAATCAATGAGAAACTTAGTTTAAAAAAGACAGTGGCCTAGTGGCCAGGAGCATGGCTTAGTGTGGTAGAGTGCTTACCTAGCATGCACAAAGCCCTGGGTTCAATTCCTCAGTACCACATACACAGGAAAAGCCGGAAGTGGTGCTATGGCTCAAGTGGTAGAGCTCTAGCCTTGAGAAAGGCCAAGGACAGTGCTCAGGCCCACGCCCTGAGTTCAAGCCCTAGGCCTAGGGGAGAGAGAGGGGGGGGGAGGGAAGGAGGGAGGGAGGGAGGGAGGGAGGGAGGGAGAGGGAGGGAGAGGGAGAGAGAGGGAGGGAGGGAGAGAGAGAGAGAGAGAGAGAGAGAGAGAGAGAGAGAGAGAGAGAGAGAGAGAGAGATTCTGCACCAAGATAGAAAAATAATCTAAAAATCATATAGAATAACAAAAGACCTCAAACAGCCAAAGTAATTTTTAGCAAGCCCTAGCAAGCAAGAAAGAAAGAAAAATAGAAAGAAAGAGGAAAGAAAGAAACGAGGAAAGGGTTATATCACAATCCAGATGTCAAGTGCTACTACAGAGTTATAATACAAACACATCTTGGTACTGGCATAAAAGCAGGCCATAAGATCAATGGTATACACATAAAGACCTAGAAATAAAGCTAAACATACACAACTTTCTAATATTCAACAAGGGAGCAAAAATTATATGGTGAAAAAAATGATAGCCTCTTGCGGCACTGCCATACTGCTTTCCATAATGGTTGAATGAGTTTGCACTCCCACCAGCAGTGTAGTAGTGATCCCTCCTGGCCACATCCCCTCCAGCATCTGTTATTATTCGTTTTCCTGATAAAAGGCTAAACATAGAACTCCCCTATGACCCAGCAATTCCACTACTTGGCATTTACCCAACCATCCAGAATCTAGGGCATACTAAATCCACTAGCATAACAACGTTCATTGCAGCATTATTCACCATAGCAAAGATATGGAACCAACCTAGATGTCCCTCAGTTGATGAGTGGATCAACAAGTTGTGGTATTTGTACACAATGGAATTCTATAATGCTGTCAGAAAAAATGACATCGACCCATTTGTTAGGAAATGGAAAGACTTAGAAAAAAAATCCTATTAAGTGAAGTAAGCCAGACTCAAAGGAACTTAGGCTCAATGGTTTCCCTCATTTGTCATAATCAGTAGAAACCTTGGGCTCTACTAGCAGAGATCTGCAATACAGCAAAACCTTGATACATAAGGCTATATAGTATGAAGCTAATTGAAAGGACCTCCAGGATATTGAAACAAAAACCATATAACGAATGACTGTTGTCCTTAATGTACTATGTTATCTCTCATCTCCTTTTCTGTCCCTTGGGTATCTCATATTGTTACAGTGTCTCACTTTGTCATCTGATATATTGAATTTATTTGTATTTGGTTATTTGAAATTGGATAGGGATCAGGGAAAAACAAGATGAAGGGTGGGGGAGGAGGGGAGGGAAATGGGGACCAAGACATGTGAAAGGGTATCAATGTATGTGAATTAATGCACCTTCTATCTGGCAAATATCATGTAACCCTTTTATTAATTACAATAAAAAAAAGATAGCCTCTTCAAAAAGCACTGGACATCCATATATAGAAAACTAATTCTGGACCTTTGTTTGTAATCATATACCAATATCAACTCAAAGTGGATCAAAGACCTGAAACTCTGAAATTACTACAAGACAGTGTAGGAGAAATATTGGAATTTACAGGCAAGGCATAAACTTTTTGAAGAGTCTCAGGGGCACAGAAAATATGAGACTTGACAAGTGGCATTATATCAAAAAAAAAAAAAAGGTTCTGCACAGCAAAGAGCAGAGTTACTAAACTAGAAAAATAGCAAACAGACTAGAAGATCATTAGCAGCAATACATTCACAAAGCCCTAATATTCAAAATATACAAGGAGCTCAAGAAATTAACCTCTCCCAAAGCCAATAAATCAATCACTCAGTGGGCAAAGAGGCTAAAGAAAGACCTCTCAGAAGAGGTAAGGGCAAAGAAACACATAAGGAAATGCTTAACACCCTTGGCCATCAAGAAAATGCAAATAAGAACAACAATAAGATTCCATCTCACCTCAGATTTGCCAACATCAGGACTTCGAACAACAACAGATGCTGGCAGGAAAATGCTGGCAGGAGAAAGGAACCCTATTGCACTGTTGTTGAGAATATAAACTAATACCACCACTCTGGTTGGTAGTTTTATAGATTCCTCAAAAAACTAAACATAGAACTTCCCTATAACCCATCCAGACCACTTTTGGAGATCTTCCCAGAACATTACAAGTCAGGATATCGTAAAGACACTTGTACATCCACATTCATTGCTGCACTACTCACAACAGGTCAAATTATGGAAACAGCCCACATGCCCTACAATAGAAGAGAATGAAAAATAATGTAGTATGTATATACAACAGAATTTTACTCATCCATTAGAAAGTATAATATGTCATTTGCAGGAAAATGGATGGAGCTAGAACAAATTAAGTGAGACAAATGACACATATTCTCTCTTATATGCAGAAGCTACATCTCAAATACAACTGGATATGATAACTTATACAGGATTCTAGGCATTCACACACAGGAGGGCTAAAGGAGGATATTCTTAGGAAAGGAATAACACTCCGAACATCTAAAATATTAATTATCAAAAGCAATTCTAGGAAATGGAAACATGGGGGGGGTTGCTGTTGTTGGTGGTGGTGGTAGTAGTAATAGTAGTGTTATTGTTAGTATTTTTCTTTTTCGTTTTGGGTTTTGTCTTTTTAGGGAGGACAAAAAGGGACACAGATGAAAGGAGAAAGGGTGAACTAATGTACTCATGGTATTCAATATAAACTATGTAAAAAATAACTATACATAGGTTAGGAGCAGTGGCTCATGCCTGTGGGTCAAAGCCAACCATGAGACTCATCTCCAATTAACCTCTAGAAACCAGGAAGTAGGGCTGTGGTTCTAGAGGTAGTAGCCTTGAGCTGAAGAGCTCAGGGACAGCGTGCCCAGGCCCAGAGTTTAAGCCCCATGACCCACAAAAAAATAAATGAATAAGCAACTATATAACTTGTAAGCAGAGGCAGGAAGGGGTAAACTGGGAGAAAGCAAAGGAAGAAGTGGCACTATCCAAGAATTGTACTCATTATAATCCCTTTGTATAACAATTAAATTTGTTTAAAAAAAATGGAGTCTTGATCTGCCCTCAACCGCACAATAACTTTTCCTATATAACTTCCTCTAGAGCAACAAAGACTTTCCCTGCCTCTTTTTCCGGAAACTTTGAGAACTCCAGGAACATGGCTGTTGGCTGACTCTCACCCATTATGAGCCTGTTCCAAAAACCACAGTGACTTTTTGTCACTCTTTTTCCAACTACTGCTGTTACTCCATTCTCTTTCATTAAGACCCACAGATGTGATTTCACTTTTATGTTCATTATTGTTCTTTTATAATCAGCTTTTGATTGCATGCTGATTATTATTAAATTTCAACTTAATACTACCAAAGAAAAACAGTGCTGGATGTAATGCTTCTGATTACAAAATCAGCCAGATTAAGTTATGTAACTGTTTTCTATAGACCTGTAACACAGGTATTAAAATGTTGAGGCTTTTTGTTTAACCTTGGGTGAGCTGTCTAAAGAAAGCGTAGTTTTTTGGGTGAGATTTTTTTTTAATAGTAATAATGAGTTTTACTGCTTTCTCGAAAAACAAAAAGTATCAGAATTGACACATTTGATTGTCTTTCCCTGCTGTCTAAAGTATTTTAGGGGCTTCTCTTTGAGGGACAGTATCAAGCCTGTACCCCAATGCCTCAAAACACCCCCCAGAAATATACCTCTCTAGCTCTAAGCTGATGTCAAATGACACTACAGTCAGAGTTTTTCCAATCTAACAGAAGCAAGTTAGCAGGAGACAATGTTTTGAGTGAAAAAAGCATATAGCTGAAGCATAAAGCATGAGCTCAGTGGTTGTGATTCATGAGCTGGCACTGCTGGCAGCTATACAAAAAAAATACAAGGTCGTGTGCCCTTGAAGACAAGTTTAGATGCCATAACTGTTTCTGGAATCCAGCGAAGGTCCACCTGGCTATATAACTGCAGAAACAGGTGATTGCAACATCACTCTTTTTCTTTCTGTCAATGCAATGGACAAGAGATCTGAGAAGTAAAGACTACTGTACAATAATAGCAAAGTGTTCTTTGCAGCTCTGATCCTTCACATATATTCAGAGTATTAAAATTTCACTGATTTGCATTTGTTTCCTGAGACTGCCATAATTAGTGTCCCACTATGTGGTTAAAGAAGAGCAGTACAGTCAGGCAAGGTAATACACATTTATAATCTCAGCACTCTGGAGAAGCAGAGGTAGGAGGATCATGAAGTCAAGGTCAGTCCTCTTTTTTTAAACAAAGTTACTCCAGAGGCTAAAAGTCAGAGGGTAAGGTGTAAGCATGGTAAAGGGTAAGGGAACTCACAGCTCACTCGTGACTCAGGGTGTTTTGCAGGCAAGTTTCAGGCTTCATGGCTTGCAGAAGCATCACCCTGCCTGCTGTCTTCAGTTTCACCTGCCCTTCTCCCTGTGTACATTCCTATTTTGTAAGGAATGATGGATTGGTTGACACTAATGACTTCACTTTGACTTGTGTTCCTCTGTAAAGACTTCATCTCCACAAAAGGTCACATTCTGATAAACTGTTGGAACAAGCATGGGACACAATTCTACCCATATAAGCATAGCTGGCAAACCAATGGGAGTGAATCTCGATGAGTAAAGAGGGACAACAGCTGTTATTACAGGAGAAGTCTCGTGAAGTCTCTTAACTGAACACACATACACACAATAGAATATTACACAGCCTTAAAAGAGAAAGATGTTCATAGATACCACAATGTGGGTGAAATTTAAAGATATTATGCTAAGTGAAATAAGCCAGAAGGATATATACATATATATATACACCTATATATGTGTATATTCAGGTGTGTATATGTGTATATATGCATATATGTGTACACATATACATATGTATATACATATACACGTGTGTATATATACATATATAGTCTACACACACACATTTGGGTTCCTCTTAGGTGAAGCTCTGAGAGTAGTCAAAATCACAGAGACTGACTGGGAATGTGGCTTAGTGGTTGAGTGTTTGCCTAACATGCATGAAGCCCTGGGTGCAATTCCTCAGTACCGCATAACAGAAAAAGCTGGAAGGGGCTCTGTAGCTCAAGTTTTAAAGTGCTAGCCTTGAGCAAAAGAAGCTCAGGGACAGTGCCCAGGCCCTGACTTCAAGTCCCAGGATTAGCAAAAAAAAAACAAAAACAAAAAAGGGAGGGGGGGAGTTGGAGGGGAGGGGAAAAGAAAGAGAAAGAAAGAGAGAGAGAGAGAGAGAGAGAGAGAGAGAGAGAGAGAGAGAGAGAGAGAGAGAGAGTCTGAAAGTAGAGGCTACCTTGCTTCAGGTGGCTGTTAGTGAGGGTTTTACATTAAGACAAATTACTTAATGCCATAAAATGGTAAAAGTTAAAATTTATGTATATCTTATAGTAATAAATTTTACAATTTTATATAAAAAAACAGACCTGTTCAGATTTTTTAGTGTCCTTACAAGTCTTGAGAAGCAAAATAAAAGCTTTCGAGGACATAGAAAGCATTCATCCAGCTCCTTTGCAATCTCTCTCACTAACCCAAATTCAATCACCAAAACATTGTTCTGTGCTCATGTTTCATTCATATGATGACCATGTTGCTTATTTAAAACTTTATACTTCTAAGAAAGAGATTCTTCTTTAATCCAGAAATGGGTTTTTCCCCTGAAGCACAGAACACAGTGCTTCATCTCAGAGGAAAGGTTACTGACATACTAACCACACAGACATAGTTGAACAGAGGAGTGGCAAAAGGAGTCTAATATTAGAAAAAGGATATTTACTAGTTTCCTATCATCTTTATATAACACTTTTTTAAAAAATCTCACTACTAAAATTCTATTTTATATAAAATATATTCATAAAATCTATACTATCCCTAAGAAGTATCATCATATAAAAACTTGCATCAAACAGAAAAGCAAGAAGCCAGTATAAACAAGGCTTGGAAGTTGACAGACATTCTGAATGTACCCTTACACCCAGCCTTCCCAGAGCCTCCTGTCCCTTCAAGTAACCCTGCGGGGAACAGGGCCATACAATCCCAACCACAGTTTTTTTAAAAAAAATATTTTAACTTTAAGTTTCTAACTTAGCTACTACAAACATTACTTTTTCTAGTTATTCAAACAGTGCGCTTATTTTTCCCTGTCAATTATACAAAAATATATTAAATGAAAATTTCAGTGTTGTTTTTCCTGTTTCTTTTTCCCATCTTAATGATGTATCACTCAAGAGCTTTGAATCAACAAAGAAACACTCAGCATTAAGTTTATTCCCTTTATGAAAAATATCTCCCAGCTTTCTTCATACAACTTATTAAAGGCCTTTGGGACTCCTCTCCCCAGACTCAAATGAGGCCATCTACTGAGCATGGCTTTCCCTGTCCTTTCAAAGGAAAGTTAGCCCCAACAAATGCATGTGACATAATGGAAAGACTCAACAGCAGGCTGAGAGCACAGGCAAAAATGGTGTCAGAAAGCAAAAGACAGTGACAGTTTTCTTAGGACAATACTAAAATACTTGCATCTGTGTTGTCTCAAACCAACCCCCCCCAATTCTCTTTCTCTCTCTTCTAAGTCATTTCCACCTTGATCCTTCCAATTGCTTGTTTCTCTGGAGTGCAAAGGACTTAGGAGGTGACAAGGACAATATGGAAGAAGGCTTTCCATAAAAATAAAGCATCCTCGCTATGTAACTTGCTTATAGCAATACCCAAACCAGTAGCTAACAGTTACCAAATTAGGGCACAAAGCTAAGATTTATATGAAGAGGCTCATTTAATTCTCATAACTGAACAATCTTGGAACTTTCCCCATTTTATGGAGGAGGAAAATGACATCTAAGAAATTTACTGATACTGTTTCATCAAATTTAATATGTAACAATTATATGATGTATCATTTCAATATGCCATGGAGAAGGGAAGGAGATCAATCAATCAATCAATATATGTATTACATGATGTATAAAAGACATCTGCATTTCACAAATGTTGGAAGGTGAAAAGGAATATCTTAAAATATGTAAGTAACTTTTATAAAAGCATAAATCCACTAAGTACTGAAAGCAGGATTTGAGCCCGGGCCATGCGATTCCTGTTCTGTCTGATGTCTATTATCTTGACATGATTATTAATAGTGTCCCCTGATACTCTGGTATCTATTTTAAGGTTAAAAGATAGATCTCCCCACTTACACATCTTAATGAGACAGACAAGACAACCAAGACATCCCAGGGAATCAGCGGCTTCGGCAGATGACCTAAAGGGAGAGCTACACAATGGGAAAGCCCTTTATTTAATGAGTGGTGACAAATGGACCCAAACAAATTGGCATCCTTATGAGGTATCAATTAGACAGAAATAGGAGATGATAGGCTATGTCTGCTCCAATTACTGTTTTGAGAAAAGAGGGATATGCATAATACTAGCTGTCTACACTTATCTTAGAAAAGGTCACTGTACCATTTGGAAGAATAAACTAGCTTCCTGTGACATCTCATTTTTTTCTTTTTAATAATTCTCTCCAGAGTTACTTCAAATTGTGATAAGAAAATACAATAAAACAATGTGCATTATCATCACCAGACCATAAGTTAACAGAAAGGGAAAAGAAAGAGTTTTTAGGCATTTGGTAAATGAAAACTTGGGAAAAAGACAGAGAAATTGGCAGCACTTCAAATTCAATGGTGCCAACCTAGACCAGATTTTCTCACTGGAATGCACCCAGAGCCTGCCCTTTGGAGGGTTAGAGAAGACCTTCTCAGCAGCCCTCCCATCCTTGTCACAAGAGTAAGAAGAGGGCATAATCCTAGGTAAAACCAACCAATCTTTCACTGATTGATGAGCCCAAACTAAGTGCACACAGATGCACTAAACTGATGAGCTTCTCCTATTATTAGAACTTTGAAACTCTGGGAGAATATGGAATCTGAAGGCTATGTTGGAGACACAGTCTAGAAAGGATAACAGAACAAACAGTCAAGGTGGTGTACAGGTAGAAACTACAAGAAACTTTACCATACACGTGACCAGTTAACCTGAGAACAAGGCAGAGAACCTACACCTCTCCCTTAAATGCTTTGGGACAAAGTGCAAAAAGGTCTCCTTTCAACAAAGTAATCCCAAGTAATCACCCGCATCCTCCACGAGACAGAGTACAAGAGATGACTGAGCCAAATTGAGATGGTTAAGTCACTGGTGCTGGTTAGGTAAGCCTGAGACTTAAAAAATCTCTTGCCTGTACTTTGTAATTGTGGCACATTTCTACTCTTTATCTGACCTAACAACATGTCAAGAGAACATGCAGGTACAAGGACAGGCTAGATGACTCCATGAGCCATCTAGTGAGATGTTCTATGAGGTGAGAAGCCCCTGGCATCCTCTGCTAAAAGCAACACTCAGCCCTTTATCATGTTTCTCCTGTATGGCAGAGGACAGGAGAGGACCACAATTGGGAGCTTCTTTTAATAACTCCAATCTCCCCTTTCTGCTCTGCCACCAACTAGTCCATTTCAGCTGGTGTAACTAAACATCATTGTCCAGGGATGGATGCCATCACAGGGTATTCTCAAATGTGATAAAGTATATTATCATTCCAATTTTGGTACATGCCATCATTGTCTTCTACTTTATGTATTTTATACATGGGGATCCCTGCCAATCAATCGATGACATACATGTAAAAACTCATTCAGCTTTAAGAGTGCTAAAATGAGATACAAAACAAAAATTATGTAATAAAATATGTACAGAGTCATTACAAAATCCCAAGCTAATGAGTGCTGAAGGCAATATTTAAAGGCCTGCAGCCTGGCTCTAATCCTGGCTATACTTGTGGTCCTGGCACAATCTCTTGGCACTGACAGTACAATGTTCTCCAAAATGATCTTCATCCTTGCCTGCCTCTAACTATTCCCACACTATACCTGGAAAGCATGCTCTCAAACACTCTCACAAAACTACCTGTGCTACATCACTGTCTAGAAATCATCAATGGCTTGCCATCAGCCTCAAGAAGAAACTTAATTATCACCAGGCTTACAAAGATTCAAATTTTGCCTATCTTACTTCTCCGGTCTAGTCTCTCACTCAAATTCTACAAAGCCTCTCTCTTGAACTTCCTTAGTGCCTTCAAGTTTGGGAAAAATACAGTCCAGAAACTGAAATGAAACAAGACTTCAGAGAAACAGATGGGGATTTAAAAGGGGGGGGGGAGGGAATCTAAGTATCTTTGTGGCTCAAGTGATAGAGCCTTAAGGTGAAGAGCTCAATGCCCAGGCCCAGAGTTCAAACCCCACGACCAACAAAAAATAAAAAAATAAATAATAAATAAATAAATAAGAATTTACCTCAGGGCCGGATGCATGGCCTAGTAGTACAGTACTTGCCTAGCATGCACAAAGAAAGCCCTGGGTTCAATTCCTTGGTACCACATACACAGAAAAAGCCAGAAATGCTGCACTAGCTCAAGTAGTAGAGTGCTAGCCTGGAGAAAGCCCAAGGGCAGTGCCTAGGCCCTGAGATCAAGTCCCAGAACAGGCAAAAGAAAAAAAAAAAAAGCCGGGGGGGGGGGGGGGGCGGGGAATCCAGATCATACACCCCTACCCAAACAATCCAAACAGATATTGACATTCCTTGTGTTTTGCCATATTTCCAATACTAATTCCATACAATACCAAATCCCTCTAATTTTCACCTAAAAATAAACTTGGCGGAGGCAGCTGTTAGAAATTTATGTGTTCCTTTATAACAAGTGCTTAAGTGCTATTCTTTTGCAAGTGTTTCTAGAAAAAGTGAAGCCTGCCCATATATCCAGCACACTGACCAAAGTCTACATTCAAAAGATTAGCAAAGTCCATCCTCTTATACCATCCCTCAAGCTCCACCCATTGCAAAGGCAATGGATGATCATTATTTCTTCAGCATGCTGAACCCCTAAGGCTTTTTATGTGAGGCAGAGTGCAGATTGTAACTACAGTCCATTCATTAGACTTAAATCTTTGACCCATATGACACTCAGAAGCCATGGATACTAAGTCAACACTGAGATGAGCAAACATTTCCACAATGATCAACAACTAGGGTTGTGCAATGGTGATGTCCAAGTGGCCCTCACACCTGCTACCACCTTAAACTATATCAGGTATTTCTCCCATCTGTGGGATCCTAAAGCTAACCAGAGTCCAGATGCAGACCTCCATCTTCCTCAAGTTCTCAGGTGTAAACTTGGAAAATATCACTCTTGACTCACAAGGACTAAATGAAATAAAATATGAGGCAGCCCCGAGCCACAGCTGAACTGTGGGATGACAGCACTTGATAAATATCCATAAAATATGGAAAAGGAATGCTACTGCAGCTCAATAAAGTCTAAAGAAGTAAAGCGAGTAAATTTAGCTTAAAATTCACTGCAAGAGAAATTTCCACTGTGAGCCCATGATCGAATCATGCCAAATGTTTTACATATCACCTTACTGAATCTTTGTCACCATCTGTGAGAACTAATCCCTTTTCAGAGAATCAAGTTCAATAAGGTGCTCCAAATACAATCAAAATATGTTACATACATGTGAAAGTTACAATAAAACTCATTATTCCTTATAATTAACATGAAATCATACCTATAATCCTAGCTACTCAGATTGAGATCTGAAGGCTCATACTTTGAGGCCAACCCTAAGCTGAAAAGCCTGTAAGATTACATTTCCAAAACACAACAAAAAGATGTGTTGGAACCTTAACTCAAGTGGTAAAGCCAAGTAAGCAAGCAAATCAAGAGTGAGGCCCTGAGTTCAAACTGCAGAACAAGAACACTACTAATCTAGAATTTAAATTTGCTATGCTATTTGCTAGACTCCAGTGCCATAGAAAGAAGGGACGGGATTTAAGCTCAGTGGGCCTTAGGCAGAATTGATCAGTATGCCAGGACAACCCAAGTTCAAATGAGCAGAGCTAAAGAGATGGAGAAAACATAAGCAGTTTGACTGGAAGAGTTAGCCCAAACTGGACCCTTTGGTGATACAGCTTAATGATTTAACAGCTTAAGTGGTTTATTAGCATGATCTAGGTGATTTATTGGCATCAAAATTTCAAGCAAGCTACCCTGTGACTTCTTATACCTCTGATTCCTTTTTTTTTTTTTTTTGGCCAGTCCTGGGCTCAGGGCCTGAGCACTGTCCTTGGACTTTCTCAAGGATAGAGCTCTACCACTTGAGCCTCAGAACCACTTCTGGCTTTTTCCTATGTATTCATGCATGTTAGGCAAGTACTCTACCACTAGGCCAAACTCCTGGCCCCACCTCTGATTCTTTATTAAAAACAACAACAACAACAAAAAAAAGCAGTAGTCTTTCCAGAAGTAAGTGGTAAAGAAGTAATATATACTGATCACTCTACACAGTCACATCCTTGAAGCTTTTGTAGAAGCCTGTTCCCCAAACATTAGCCCATTGTTTCTCACTTGTCTGAACTATCCATATCACCTCCCAATCCTTCCTGCTCCTTTGTGTACCTCCCCTTCCTCTGTGTACCCCACTCAATCATATAAAGCACTATGTATATTGAGTATCTTGCCAGACCAGCAAGAAAGTAGCAGTGCCTAAGAAGGTTATTGCTGTCAAAGAACAGCATTACACTGTAGGAGAATGCAGGGTAACAAAGGTACAGTCAAGTGTTTTAAAGCGCCATAAGGAGTAAAGGGGAGAAGAAAGGATCAGTACAATGACTAGGAAAGGCTTGTTGGAAGAATTAACCCTGAATTAGAAAGTTGACTCTCAAGGAATCAGGGGCAGAGTGCTTCAGGCACTGAGAACTTCAAGTACCCTACATAGGAAGAAGTAAAGTGTCTTAGAAGACAGAGAACATGGCTTAACAATATTATCATTGTTGTCATGGTCATCATCATTTAAGGTCTAGATTCCACAGGTAGGTAAAAACATGCAATGTTTGGCTTTTTACTTTGGCTTATCTCTCTCAATATAATGATCTTCAAATACCATTCATTTTCCTGTAAATGGCATTTCATTTCTATAATTAATACCCATGTGTATTTGTGCATATGTACATATATGTGTGTACATATATGTGAGTGTGTGTGTGTATATATATATATATATAACATATTTGATTTTCCCATTCATCATTTATTGGGTACCTTGACAGGCTGGATATTGTGAGTAATAATGGGACATGAATGTATAACAGGAATTGGGAACTATGGGGAGGGAGAATCCTGAGAGTTTAGGAGGAACAAAGCATGTTACACATATACATATGAAGAGTACAGCATGAAACCTACCAAATATTGTTTGTGAAAGAAAAATGTTGAGAGTATGAGGATATATCAGGTGGGGCAAGGGCAAATTTGCTCGGAATATACCATGTGCCTCTATGGAATTATGGTAAAACTTGGTGTTATTAACATAAACTAATTAAAAATTAATAAAAGAGAACAAAGCTCAACTACAGTATCATTGATACAGTATTAACAGTGGTTCACACATCAGTTCTACCACTAGACCAGGAGTACTCTGAGGGAAGGGCTGTATGTCTTCTTTCCCTCTGAACCCATGTTTATTAAATGCATCTATCTGCTCCCCAAGTCCCGGCCCCATTCTCTGAAAAACTGAGCTTATACTGAAGAACAAATTAAGTTTTTCTGTCCTTAAAGAGCTTGACATTGAGCATACTTAAAAGTTCAGAAAATATTTGCTAAACAAACTACATTTGCTTGACCTGCCTTTTAGTTATGGAGTTGTATGCCCTGCGAAGCTGTGTGTTTTTTGCAGCCCCACTTACTCTTTCCCATTGGCATCCAGCAACTTGTCACTGCCATTTTTCTCTTCCCTCATCTCCCTCCCTTCTCTACACTTAGACCACCACCTGCAAAGACTTCCACCTGGAAGACTCTCTCCACCCCTACTTTCTTCACTATAAGATCTCACAATGTTAACTTCCAGATGACTACACTACATTAACAAATCAAACACTTTTTAGGCAAAAGTTTTCCACCAAATGACAGAAAATACTAGGGCGAGTAACAATTTCAGATGAAGTAGTAAAAGCAATGTTGAAGGGCAAATGATCTTAGAGAACTCATGTCATTTATTTCTTACCCTCAATATAACACATTTCAGTGACTTTCTGGGCTTTGTGCCTGCAGAACTGGGCGAGACAACAAGGGTGGAAGACATTCTCACTTCTGTGGGCTTGAGCACTCAATCAACTCCCATGAAAGAAGTACTTCATTTGCAGTACACAAAACCAATGTGGAACATAAGCTCTCACTTAAAGGTCTTGCCTGTGCAGAAGGTCAAAAGTTTAGCATCCACATTATGTGAGATGCATTCCCTCTACTAATAGCAGAAAAGGCAGCTGTATGTTATTTAAAGAAAAAAAAAAGAATACACATGTATTCTCTAGGCAATACGCAGATACAGGTAAGTCATAATTTCCTAAGCAGCGTCCACAGCTTCATTTAGGTGATAAGAACTCTCCTGTAACCTTCAGATCTTGTCTTCTAAAAGCCATGTATCCATCTTTCCCTTCCCACATTTAGGAGTTGAAAATTAAGCTGCATTCTTCTTAAAGGACCCAACAGCAGGGGCACAGAGATTTAAGGACTTTCCTCTAGGTTTCATAGTGTAACACGTAACAATGATTCTGAAGCTTGGTGCCTGAAAGGCACTAGCTTCCCTTAACAACAGTTTCATGAACTTCACTCAGTCAGGATCACAGGAGAAATATCTTTAACAAATAACCATACCATGCTTGACATTACTAATAATCATTTTAAAATTTCTCCAGCCAAAATTCCCCTAAGGCTCCACTGACATCCTGCCTCCATTATGGCGGTGCCGAGTACCAAAGAATCCTGTCCACCTGGTCACAGCACATGTCTCCTATCTGTCAAGACTGGGGTTTGGGAAAAGCTTGTCACTGTTGTTAGATTTTTATGGAAGGACACTAACCTCTACACCCATGAAATAGTTTCAAAGCCAGCCTAGTTCAGGTGTACAATAGGAGTAACTACAGCACAGTAATTGCATGCCCGAGCTTCAGTAATCAGGACTGGGATTTAAACCAAGTGATATTTGTTCTAATTACCCGTACTATTGTGTACAAGTCACATAATCACTCTTAGCTTCCAAGAACTCATTGGCAAACCTGGTATTGGTGGCTAATACCTGTAAGCCTAGCTACTCAGGAAATCTGAGTAAAAGAAGCTCAGGGACAGAGCCCAAGCCTTGATTTCAAGCCCCAGGACCAATCAAAACAAAAACAAAAACTCCTTTGGCAGACTCTACAAGTCTCCATGTGCTTTGGCTCCTGTCTACTTGTCAGACCTGATCCTGTGCCACCTTCCCTCTTTAATTAGACAGGCAAAGCTAATTCCCACTTCAGGGTCCTGTACATGATGTCTGCCCTACCTCTTCCTCTGAGTCTCACTTGGCTTGCTCCTTTTTTATTAATCAGCTCAAGCATCAAAAAGTCACCTCCAAACTGTAATAAACATAATATTGAGCAGTGTTAGCTAAGTATATACATGCATAACCATTTGCATAGAATATAAAAAAGAACAAAACTGGTACATGGTGTTGTAAGTCAGGGGCTGGTTACCTTTTGCTAAGTACAGGGAGTGACAGGAAGAACACCAGGAAACCATGTTGCCATTAGATAACTTTCCTCATCTATATTTGGTACCTACTGAGTAGTCTGTGCACATTGATCAAACTGATCATTTATAATTATGTACATTCTTCAGTGTTTAATATTTCAATGAAAATAAAATTACCACCCTCCTGAAAAGCGATATTCATTCTCTATCGTATGACCCTACTTGATAGCATCAGTCACTGACAAACCACCATCACTATTGGATATATAGGTACAACCTCACCCTTACGCACCTATTTCATGCATCTATCACCTCCAACACCCAGGGCCTAGAACAATTTTAACCATATGGTATAAACTAGATTTTTTTAAATGCATATAAAACTAACAAATTCAATTTTTTAAAGGAGGAGGCCCCATAAAAGACATAACATCAATTTTAAAAAAATCAAAGCAGTGAAACTAAGTAATAAAAAAAAAGAAAAGATAATTCAGTTGTATTAAGTATCAGGAATATGTGCTAAGTGCTTAATTTAACTATGGGTAACTACGAGGAAAGAGTAAAATATCATTCTATGGATATTTTTGTAAAATCAGTTAAGTTGCTTCTAAAAGCAGAAAAGAAGATCTTTTATCTCTGTATACCCAACAGTTTTTTTTGTTGTTTGTGGTGGTGGTGTGTGTTTGTTTTAGAAGGCCTGGTACAAAATAGGTCTGGACTAATAGACTTGTAAACTTGGGAGGACTCGTATTTGGTAGACAAAACTGGGCCCGTTTTGTAATTTGTGCTATGAGCAAGGGAGGCACACTACCAAATCAGACTTACAAGAAGAAGATGCTAAAAAGCACCCACAAATTTGAAGAGTTCTTAATACTCATCTTCTATTAAAAAAAAAAGTACCTATAATGGCATTAGTGAATTGGATGATACAGTTACTACTAGCATGCAAACTGAGTGTCTCTGTGAGAGAACCTACCCTCACCAGGCAGAAGCCTGTTGTAATGGACGCCTACAGGTAATAAATGTTTCCTATGCTACCAGTTTTGCCACAAATCAAAACCTTGAACAAGTAATTGAACTAAACTTCTTATCCATGAAAAATAGCTAACTGGATTTGATGCTTAGCAACATCATTTCCAGTTTTTCGATTTTTCATAGATTCATAGAACCCCTGTCTGTAACACTAATAAGCCTTGCATACATAGGGATATAAACTAAAGTAACCTGATGGATCTTGCTTAACCAAGATCACTTATCTCCCCCACCCCCAACTAGTCTTTCTCAAATGTTGTAATAACTCTTAGACAGGCAAGGAGATTGCCTAAAAATGCAGCTAAATACTTTGTGTTTTAAGTTTTGATTTACACTTACTTTCCTTTCTTGAGTTTTCATTGCCATGGGCCTGATGTTTCTCATCAAGTCTTTCTTCAGATGTAGCAACACAGTTGTTTCTTGCAACACTTAAGTAATGAACAGGACTTGATCACCTCCAGGTATTCTTACTTCATTGCAGCAGTTATTAGTGATTTTAATTAGATGAAACCTCCATAGCTTCTGCCACCCCATCATACTGCCAAATGCCTTTTAAGTCTATTACAGTAATGAGCATTAGCACCTTTTAAATTTACATCAACAATATCAGGAAAATAAGATGCACCAAAGTAAAGGGGAGAAGGGATTGCAGCTGTCCTAATTAACCAAAGCAAAATCATTACTAACCTGTTTTTGTTTTTTGTCTTCTTTAAAAAAAAAAATGGTACTGTGCATGTTCTAGTGAAAATTCCCATGACGATTTTTACCTCTCATCGATTAAAAATGTGGGAGTGGAAAAGGTCAGACTCTACTGTCCTTCGAGAGAGTGTGAAAGTGGGACAAGAAGCACTGCATTCATGAACTCCTTTGTGAAATTGCAACTCCTTTGCACAACTACTTAAAGATACTTAAAAAATAGAAAAGAAAAAAAAATAGAGTGGAGTCAAAGAAGTGGACTGGTTGATCGTTTCTTCCAGTCAGTTTCTACCCCCACCCCCACCCCCGGCCTCCCATTATGGTGACGCTGGCTGGCTCTCGGTGAAAAGTAAACTCCAGGGCAGCAACCTTCGAATGAACTCCTCCAGTGTTCAACGCCGTCTCTCTAGGATTCTGTTCGGCAGACGGCGGGGAGAAAGAGAGAGCGAGCCCTGGGCCCAAGTGGTGCGTCTGAAGACTGACCCCTGACGGATCAGTCTTGACCCTGTCGTTTTACCAATCTCACCCCCAAACCCGGTCCTCAGGAGTCGGTCTGGAAGTGTGACTGGCATGGGGGTGGGGAGGAGGAGGGGAAGTGACTTTGACTTCTGGACAAGGTGAGTGCCCACGTGGTGTGGGGCGGTGCCCCTGAGGACCCCTGAGCCCCTCAGCACTGGAAGGTCGGACACACGACTGGCACCACTCGTCACAACTGCTCGGGACTTGACACCCGGTGGAGAAACTTTTCTCAAAGTCGCGCCCGGGCCGGGTGACAGTCCCAGCTGGGCACCTCCAGCAGGAGTGGGGACGGGGCGGGAGGGAGGAGGGAATCCGGCGACTCGGAGGGGCCCCTCGTGCTCCAGGACAGCCCGGACGCCACGCCACGGGGAGACGGGGGTTCCCCCCCTCCCCAGATCTGCGCCTCGGGACACGCAGCTCCAGGCGCCGACCGCGTCCCGGGGCCGGGAGGGGAAACTCGAGTAGGAAAGCGAGAACAAGATAGGCAGTCGCCACGGCCAACGCCTCCCCCGCGGTCCCGGCTCTCGGGCCGCGCTCACCTGGGACCTGGCGGCCAGGAACCCGGCCCGAAGCGCTGGGCTTCGCAGAAGTTTGCCGGCCAGCGCGGTCGCGGAAGACGCCATCTTAACCAGGAACCTGGGCTGGGAGCCGGGCGCGCGGGCTGGGGCGGGACGGGAAAGAGGAGGTGGAATGGAAGGACACGCCCTCTGCCCTAGGCCACGCCTTTATCTGACCACGCCCCCTTCCAGACCAAGGCGCTGCGTGCGGTGTCTTTCCTGCTCTGACCCCACTCCCTGCCTGCCTACCCTGAAGCTTCCATGCTCTTTGTGCCATCTCGGGTTACAAACGTTACAAAAACAGCGCTGCCTTAACCTCCAAGGTCTTGGCACTCCAGCTGTCCCCAGGGAGTGTTGGTTGTCCTGATGATTGCAGGAGGATTGGCCCAGGAAGCTGAGGCCATCCACCCAGAGACCCATGGTCTAGGGCTGGAGTCCAGAGATATGTGTTTTGAAGGAATTAGGAGGCAAGCATGAGAGCCGGCGATCTCACAGCCCTGTGTGAGGGAACTTTAGGCCTAAGTGAAGTTTGTGTCCTGTTCCTTAACTTAAATTATCTACAGAAAACCCTTGAAGGATGTTAATCTGCTAACGATAATAAGCACATGTTTGAAGTTTATTGGACTCTACCCTCATGAAATAGAAATAGAAAAGGAGAAGCAAACACTGCTCAATGTGTGCCAAACTCTTAACCAATAAATCTGTAAGCAGTTAGAAGTGTCAAATGTTCATATTAACTCCTCAAACTGGGCCCCAAAGGACTAGACTAGAAATCAAAATCCCAGGACAACAAACCAAAAGTAAGTTTATTCCCAGAGAACTGGGAAGGGAGAGAGAGACAATTTTTCTCAAACTGTTTTCAACTGACATTATAATAAAACTGTCTATATTAACTTTACACAAAAAGGCACGAAATTAATCTGATGTCATCCAATATCTATCTCCTGTCTTCTCTCCTCATTTTACCAAAAAGTTTGCTTTTCATACTTTGTTCTGGCCCTTTTCTTCCATTCTATATATGAAAACAAAATAAAACAACACCCCTTTAGCTCAAAATACATATTCCGTACTACAGAATTGAAGTGTCGCTTGATTCTATAACTGAAAATAAAGTCAGTTAAAATTTTTAAAATAGGTTGAACATGGTGGCCTCACTTCTAATCCCAGAAATGAAGAAGGGTTGCTGAAGCATAAGAACCTACAGTACAAGGCCAGCCTGGGATACATAGCATGGGAAGATAGATAGATAGATAGATAGATAGATAGATAGATAGATAGATAGATAGATAGATAGATAGACAGACAGACATCCTTAAGCCAAATCATTTTAATTTAGTCCTCTTAGTCAATGAAATGTATAAAAAGACCTTGCAAGGAATGGAGGCTTAATAATTGTTATCTGTTTTCTGGCTTAACATCAAATGTCAGTCAGTTTGAAATGTGGGTTAGAAGGTTCTAAGCACTATGCAACTTTCCTGCTTGTGCTGGAGAATTTTCAAGAAAGGTAAAATATTAAAAAAAAGTAGTTTCTGCCTAAAACAGGACAGAGGGAAGTGGTCAGGAACCATTCTACTTTCTTTTAGAAGATCAAAACTCCACAGGTCTTGACTAAGAGCCACTTAGGACAAGATCTGGGACCTGCCAGTACAGCATCATTTGAAGAAGATTGTTTTATCTTGTTTTGTTTTTGAGGTCTTGACGTGAATTTTCAATTCATTTAACTCCTACCTCTCAAGTGCTGGGATTACAGATGGCCATCTCAAGGAGTTCTTTGGAGAGCTGAAAAAGCACAGCTAATTATGTTGGGAAATTCTTTAAAGAAGTTTGTTGTTGAGTCCAAATGCAAGAAGTACTTAAAAGCTGCTTTTACTGGGGGGAAAAAAAGCCCACTGGCTGCTTATATGAACCCAGGAATTCACTAAAAGCAAGAGAAACACTTGGTATAAGTGTTCTATTTCTTGTGTTTCTTCACTCTAAGTCACTATTTTTCTCAAGAGTCGTTTTGCAATCACTTTGTAATCCAGAAAGGACAGATCTGATTGACAACATCTCTAAAACCAGGGTTCAAAACTTCCCTTAAGTAACAATAGAGCAACCTCAGGACAGACCACCTGCTAGGCAAGTTTAATGTTTTATTTCTGTGAAGTGATGAAGCAATTAGCTTCTCTGGAATCTCTTAGGAAACAAGAACTGAAATCATAATTGACCAGACCATACTAGTGTTGTTTAATAATCACACGTATCTCTCTACTCAGCACCTCTAGTTCTTTGTCCATAAAACCTAAAACTCATGTTTGTGCTGAAGTATTATCTTCCCACGGCTGCTACATAATCAACTTCCTTTCTCTGCCTTTCACCCTGCCTCTTGAATAGGCATACAGGTAGAGTGACCAGACCTGACAGATGGAACTCAAGGAGTTTGGAACTAGAGTCTAAAACTCCATTTTCATATAGATGAGTAACTCTGGTGTCCCACATTTGGGTCCCTAAATGCAGGACAAAAAAAAAAAACAAAACAGACAAATCATGCATCAACAAGTAGATTTAATGTGTTAAGACAGGATTAACACATGGCATAAAACTTAGTGTCTATCAGTGTTGTTGATCAGCCATGAAGATAGGAACAGTGGCTTAGGATGATGTAACAGAGGTGGCAGGCATTTTCATTGTCAAAATTGCAATTATAGAGTATTAACATTCAAAGTGCAGCCACAGATAATAGCACTATTTGATAGATGAGACCAGATTGAAGGGCAGAGATTAGTTCAAACCTTCACTCAGTGGTTTAAAAGTTTCATTACCTTGGGAAATCAGTGAACAGCCTCAATTCCTTAAATGAAAGGAAGGAAGGAAGGTGCAAGAAGGAAAGAAGGAAGGAAGAAAGGCAGGAAGGCAAGAACAACAAGAAAGGATTATGAAAGAACCTATTTTGTATTGTCAAGTTCATGAGAGAGCCCAGCAGTCTCTCACACTTTTTGTACTTGACTAAGAAATCTGTTTTGGTGTGCTTAGTTTGTTTTGTTTTTAATATCTCTGAGCCTCAGTTTCCCCATTAGTATAATGAAAGCATCATCTCAGAACTGGGAGACACAATGTAACACTTCTCATGAACATTGCAAACTGGAGAATTAAGTTCCAAAACCCCATGATCAAGTTTACATCAAGAACAGCCTGCCTACAAGGTTTTTGCTCAGTTAATTGCTCTAAGAAGGAAAATAAAAACATCAGTAGGCCCACATGCCTCCCCTTTCCTCTGAACAATGCATATTATCAGTGTAAAAATATGCTCTTTTCATATCCACACTACTACCCCAGGGGCCTGCCTAAGAAGCATGTCATGAAACCCTGCACAGGGATAGTGAATCTCACAGTTGCAATGTTGTTTATCATTACCTTTTCATTAAAGCATTAAAACCACTTGACAAACATAAACTTGTTATAACCAGCAGAGCTGAATTAAACTTCTAAAGAAAGAATTCAAATTTTCACAAATTACATATTTGAGTTTCTTCTGCTGCATGTCGGAAATGAAGATTATTTTTATGATGCTGAAACAG
The DNA here is from genome assembly GCF_031878675.1 of Megascapheus bottae. Lineage (NCBI taxonomy): Eukaryota > Metazoa > Chordata > Mammalia > Rodentia > Geomyidae > Megascapheus > Megascapheus bottae. The sequence goes on from NC_143510.1 coordinate 34,493,426, forward strand.
AAGACATCTGTGAACTTCATTTGGTTATTTCTCTTTTGATGAATTGTAGACTTCTTGACTTTACAAGCAAAGAAACGTGGGCCTTCTTTAAATTAAACTCATAGTGTACTTGTTGTTGTCTGTGACAACCTTTTTAATGAAGGTTTCACCTGTGTTGTTTATCAGTGGAACAGAATGGGCTTCTTTTATGCTAAAGTTATTTTTCCCTCTTCAATATGCTTTAAAATGATTAATTTTATGGGTCGGGGATTTAACTTAGTGGTAGCTCACTTGCCTAGCATGCATGAGACTCCTGGGTTTCATCCTTAGTACTCTAAGAAAAAAAAAAAGATTTATTTTGATAGTGCTTCTTAATAGTTTTTTAAATTATAAGAAGAAATGGGTCTAAAACTAAGTATCTCCTCTGCTAAAACTTCAGTGTGCTCCAGAGAAATTCTTACTGCATCCTGGAGAAAATTCAGAACAGCCAAATAGTCAAAGTCAGGAAGGAAAGCAAGGAACATCATTAACCAAGGGAAGGCCTGGCAGAACTCATGAAGATCAGAGAGCAAAAGCAGTTGAAAAGACTAAATGTGCAAAGCAAAATAAAGTAACAGAAATAGGTAGTGATATTTTACATGCAGGGAGCCTGGAGATGGAGAAGGAGGAAGAACTGAATGCAGTTTTCCCTCTAAGCACTTTGGAGAAACTTACACTGGAAGAGAAAAATAATACCAGAAGAGATGCGAAAATACTTACATTCACATTGGTTTATTGAGACTTGAACACTTTCCTCTTGCTAGGTTGGTGCTTTACCACTTGAGCCATGCCTCCAGCCCTGCTTTTAGGTAGTTATTTTAGATGGAGTCTGTTAGCCTCATTCACTATGCTCTGGATCTCAGCTTCCTGAATAACCAGGATTATAGCTATGAGCCCACTGTGCTAGACAACCTTCTTTAAAATTCTAATATAAAAAGGCTCATTCCACTTTGTATCATGTACACAGCTTCAGTTTTGTTTTGTTTTGATGGCATATGTATATATATACATATATATCTGTGGTACAAACTTGAGCCTTTCTCATGTTAAATATGAGCTCTTCAACTGAAATACACCCCTATTTCTCTGTGCTTTTTTTTGGTACTAAGAACTGTACCCAGGGCATTGTGCATTTTAAACTTAAATATACAATAGCAGCCTTTGGCTCATATTCTCCAGGACTTCTGGTTCAAAGGTCATGTGGGGGGGGGGAGAAACAGAAATAAACAAACCAGAGTCAAAGATGAAAGTTCCCAAGAGAAAGAATTGTCAGCTTCACTAACTTCACATAAAATAAAATGAGAGATAATTTTGCCTATTAATACTGAATGTAGGACAAGTACTGTGGTATACACTTTTAATCTCAGCACTCAGGAAGTGATGCAGGACAATTGAGGGTTTGAGGTCAGCCTGAGCTACATAGTATGACCTTTCTTTTTTTTCCCATATATTTTTTTATTGTAATTGATAGAAGGGTTACATTACATTCACCAGATGGAAGGTGCATTACTTCACATACCCTTTCTCATGTCTTGGTCCCCATTTCCCTCCTCCCCATCCCCACCCTCATCTTGTTTTCCCCCCTTTCCTATCCAATTTCAAATAACCAAATACAAATATATCCAATATATCAGATAAGAAAGTGAAATACTGTAACAATATGAGATAACCAAGGGACAGCAAAAGAGGAGAGATAACATAGTACATTAAGGACAACAATCACTCATCATATGGCTTTTGTTTCTATATCCTAGAGGTCCCTTCATTTAGCGTCATACTGTATGGCCTTATGTATCTAGGTTTTGCTCTATCACAAATCTCTGCTAGAAGAGTCCAAGGTTTCTACTGATTATGGCAAATGAGGGAAACCATTGAGCCTAAGTTCCTTTGAGTCTGGCTTACTTCACTTAATATGATTTTTTCTAAGTCTTTCCATTTCCTTACAAATGGGGAGATGTCGTTCTTTCTGACAGCAGCATAGATTCCTGACCTTTCTCAAATAAGGAAATAAGTAAAAAGTAAAGTTGAACATTTTTTTTTAGAATCAAAGAGAAACCTTTATTTTCAACAAAATTACCTGTAAGAGATGGCCCACTGGTCTGCTATGAACAGTCTCCCATCACATACAGCACCGAAATATATATTTAAAAAACAAAACCACACAGCCTGCCCCTCACACACACACATCACCCCCAAAGCCATACAATCCAAACCAAAGGGCATGAACAAACCAAACTCAATACCTGCACACATAAGTTGTCTTTGAATTAGAATTTACAAATTTATATTCTTTCCTATGAGAAAAAAACACACACACAAAACAAAAACAAGATGGTAAGGAAAAACTTGAAGATGAAGGCTTGACAAGTCTTAAGAAAAATTTTAAGAAAACATATAGTCTGTCTACAAGCTAACAGAAAGCCAAAGAATGATCAGTGCTTTTCCAGTGTTTTGGGTGGGAGGCTTTATGGCTGACTGATAACCGCCACCAACGCAGACTTCCAACGCAGCCTTCCTGGCCAAGGAGCTCATGGGCAGCCAGAAACACCAGGAGCCCACAACAAGGAAGGTCGGCCCGTCCAACCCTCAGGTCACATCACAGTGCACACACGGGGGCATCAGACTCCAAGAGCCGGGGCCTTTCGCTGTGGGTTTGCCAGCATTTTAAAAGAGTGGCTTTCCCCCTTTCAAAAGATGCTGGCTCAAAAACAACATGAAGTACAAGGGGAGAAAGGTTCTTCACTGCAGTGAGGCTCTGTCAGTCGTGGCCCTAGAGAGGTGAGTCCTATGCCGGTGACTGCTGGGGTTCAGGCACAGGCTCTGCTTGGGCTCCTCAATCACACCTTTGCTGAGGTCTGTCATTTTGGGATATTTTACTTTCTTCTGGTCCAACTCATTCTGAGCCCAAAGTAGCAGTTTCAGTAATTTTGCCAGCTTAGGTGTGGACTCAGGATTTTCATAATCTAGAACAGCTTGGTTAACTCCACCCCTTTTGCCTCTGCATCATGTGAAGGAGGTCTCCAAAGGGAGACTCTTCAGGGCTGTCGAAGGCCAGCAGGGCCGGCGTGCGCTCCATCTCTGTGAGGCACTCTCTGCTCTCCTCACCCTGCTCGGCCAGCTGTGTCTGGGCGAACTCCAGGGCTGCCTCAGTCTCACAATGGCGGATCCGCTCGGTCAAATGCTGTTGCTGCAGATGAAAATGAAGACACCGGTTTGAGTCCAAGAGCTGTGGGTGGAGGCAGTTGATCAGGGCGATGGCTTCCTGAATCTGACCCTTCAGAAGAATCATCTCCCGAATCTTAATTAGTTCATCAAGGGTTTCCAAATCCACACTTGGTTCAATCCCAGATTCCATTCGAAACTTCTCTGCTGCTTCCTTGAAACCCTCTGTGACTAGGTAGTTCATGATGAGACGATTCATGTCTGCTCGTTGAACATGCAAGTTATTGAGCTTTGCCATCCATTCATCTTTCGTTATTTCATCGGTTTTTTCTGCATAACTCATTCTGATTTATTTAATGGATATACAGGGGAGCTGAGCAGCAAGATCAACAAGGAGACGCTCCAAAGAGGAAAGACAGGACATCAGAAGCCAGGCTGGGTCGGGAAGCTTTGGCCTTGGAGTCAATGACAGCTGCTTGTTTGACTGAACATGTAAGATAAATGTATGGCAAGAGCTGAAATCGTGCGAATCCTGCCTCCCGCAGGACACGGCAGCTCCACGGCCGCTCCCGGGGTGGGGCCTGAACATTTCTTAAATAAAGAAATTTTAAAATGAATTTTAAAGCATGTGCCACATGAGTAAAATTTGTGGATGAAATTAACTCTTCTTTGTGGAAATTTTTCATATAGTTCTGGAGGATAATTTATCAATAAGTGTCCAGAGACTTGAGAAACTTAAGTCTTCTAGTCTAGTAATTTGATTTCGAGAGGTATTTTAAAACAAACATTTAATTTTATTTATCGATGTCAATTGCAGCAAAATACACTTACTGATGAAAATTTGTAAATCACATAGCCAGTGCATAACTAATGAAAGATATGCTAGAGTCCTAAACTATACCAAAACATGTACTCTAAAACTTAAATTCATGTAAAAGGAACTGTAAGTCAGGTGCCATTGGCTCATGTCTGTAATTTTAGCTACTCAGGAGGCTACCATCTGAGTATTGTCATTCACACCCAACCCAAGAACACAAATCTGAGACACTCATCTCCAATTAGCCAGCAAAAAGCTAGAGGTGGAAGTGTGGCTCAACTGATAGAATATCAGCACAGAGTGAAAAAGCCAAGTAAGAAAATGAGGCTCTGGGGGCTGGGAGTTTGGCCTAGTGGCAGAGTGCTTGCATAGCATGCACCAAGACCAGGGTTCAATTCCTCAGTACCACATACATAGAAAAAAGCAAGAAGTGGTGCTGTGGCTCAAGTGGTAGAGCTCTAGCCTTGAGAAAGCCCAAGGACAGTGCTCAGGCCCTGAGCCTTAGCCCAGGACTGGCAAAAAAAAAGATCATGGAGCTCTGAATTCAAGTCTTAATACCAGTACATGCACATGTTCAAGCACACGCATGCGTGCACACACACAAATAAATATGACATATATTCACTTGTAAGTTATTGAATACTCTGAGGGCAATAACCACTGTTAATAGTTTCTTACACAGTCTTCAAGAAATCTATCTAGAATTTATGTGTATTAAACACAAACTACAACACTGATTTATGCTCTCATGCCCATCTGTCTGTGTGTTCTCTGTTTCCACATAAGTATATCAAATCAGTCCTGTTGGGGAAGGATATAGAAAAGAAACAAAATTGCCCCTGGTATAAAATTGACCACTTGTATAAAAATTAGTTATGAAAACAGGAAATCCTTTATCAGTTTAGATCATCACCCACATTTTTTAACTTATATCTATATCTCCTTTACACATCCAAGTGTCAACAAAATAACCAGTAGAGGGAATAGTGTAGCCTAAAATATTGTATCTTTATATGCTTCATCATTTAATGGATTAGTTTTTAAAAATGTATAACAAAAGGAAAGCTAAAAACTTTAAGTCATGAAGCAATCATTAAGTGAATTTAAATAGTAATTATCATGTCATTAATTTGATTTTAGCCAAACCAAGGAAAGCCTATTCTAACATTCTGCCTGAAATGGAAAATATAAATTTGAAATTTCTCCAAGCAGTTAATAGTCTTTCTATTTGATTTAGTATAGGTTCATAGCATCTGTGAGCTAAACTTTCACAGGAGGTCATTTTTATGCTATCAGCATTAGTTGGTGCCATTAAGAAAATTTTTTCCTGTTATTGTGCTATATCTGAGGGAAAAGTATCATTTTTAATGGAAAAATTAGCCTTCAGATCCTCCCTGTGTGGTTTCATATCACCAGTCTGTGGAAGGGAAGACTTTTAGTATTCAGAAGGAATTCAGTTTATTAAAAAATAACTAGTGTAAGAGTTTGGAAAATATTTTTGTATAACTCAAAATACAAGTTGTATTTTACATTTAGATGGAACATTAAGTTATGTACTCTTTCATGTTTTATATAATTATTTCAACATTAATCACTATGTTAATTTCTCTGTCTACCTGTTGATGAACTCAAATATCATTATATGCTATATTGCATGTATATCTGTTTTAGTTACAAAGTGCTATGAAGCAGGCCCAACTTTTGACAAGTTTAACTCTACTAAATGAAATCATCACCTATTTCATTATTAAACCAAAATGCTAACAGTTTAAAACAGTATACACTCACTAGATGTCTTGAAGTATCTAAATACAATCATAAAACTTATAAAAAAAAAGTTAGGGATTTCATGAGGTTTTACCATGGCAAAACCTTCTCACTCAACCTTTGAAAGACTCCAGTATACCTACTTTCTAAACTTCCAAATCACACTTACTTATGCATATTCAACCTTCCTCAGCCACTTCATATTAAATCAGTATCCAAGCTCATATTCTAAATCCACTCCGTTCAGCGAGAATACATTCTACCCTTGTCTGTCCTCAAGTTTTCAAATGGAAATATACCTAAGAATAGAGTTGGGAAGATTTTGCCTATTACAAAAGCCAAATCAGGTAGTGAGCTCTGAGCAGGAAGGGAGCCAAGAGAAATCCTGTCAAGTGTGGGTTGTGAAGATTCTGTCTGCTATCTGCCTATCTCCCCTAAGTGCTTCCCTCTGCAGTTCTGATTCCTCAACAGCCTTGGGTTCTGTCTGCCATCAGTTCCTGTTTTTGCCTGTGGGACTCGGCTCATTCCATGTATAGGGAAGACTATTAGTGCAGGGGTGCCAATACCCAGAAGTAGCACTGCCATTGGGCTGGATTAACATCTCAGCTCATTTTCCTCTTGGGTAGAAAAATTCCCAAGCTATTCTATTTTGATTGTTGGAGTTTCCCCATGAGAATGATCCCTATTGTCGCTATCTATCCAATAAATCACCTCTGCTGCTCTCCCTTTTCCAACTTCTCTACTTGTGTTTTCTGGAATCATTTCCCCAATAAATATACTGGCAACAAAATTATTGTCTCATGGCTGCTGTTGGGGAAGCCAAGCCAAGGGACATTAACTTGCAAAGTAGCAGCAGAAACTGCCATTCGTTGTCTACAATGCCCTGAATTAAAGAACTCAAGATACATTAACCAAACTCAATTCCCAAGAGTTTTCTTTTGTTTCCATTTGATGGCTGAAGAAATTGGAAGTTTTTGAGAAAATTAAGAAACATACTCCAATTCGTACATTAAGTGACAGAATCAGGTTGTTTCTAACGTTAAGAGGCCCTAGTACTGTGTTTTATACAAGATCAAAATGCTTGGGGCCACAGGGTATCCATTCAACACAGCCTTACCTTGTGGGAGCTCAGGCTTATCAATATCTTTTTTTTTTTGTACCTTTGACAGAGCTCAGAAAAGGAGTGTAGGTTGTAGCTCCTAGTAAAAACTAGCAAAATTGCAAGGAATTTTTCTTTATTTGTTGTTACTGTAGTGAAAGCTCAACATGCAGCTTAGAATAAGCATTAGATCTCCTAGCTGTGCTTGCAAAAGTAATAGCAAAATGATGCCCTATTCATATCTTGGAGAGAGTAATCTCTACTATTCATTCTGGACTCACTGATGATATGCTTATAAAATCACTAGAAGTGAAATCCTTATTCTGTACCTTTCATTATTGAGCAAGAAAATTTAAGTAGCTCCAAATATATTTTATTTTTTGATATGATAACACACACTTGCTTGTTAGTAAATATATGAAATTTATCTATGAGAGCTGCTTACATTTCTTACTCACTTATTTTTTCCATATATTTTTAGTGTAATTAATAGAAGGGTTACATTATATTCACCACATAGAAGGTGCATTACTTCACAAACAATGATACCCTTTCTCATGTCTTGGTCCCCATTTCCCTTCCCCCACCCCGCCCTTCATCTTGTTTCCCCCCTTCCCTCTCCAATTTCAAAAAACCAAATATGCATATATACAATAAATCAGATAACCAGGTGAAATACTGTAATAATATGAGATAACCAAGAGACAGCAAAAGAGATGAGAGATAACACAGTACATATAGGACAACAAGCACTCATTATATGGCTTTTGATTCTATATCCTGGCAGTCCTTTTATTTAGCATCATTCTATATGGCCTTATGTATCTAGGTTTTGCTCTATTGTAAATTTCTGCTAGGAGAGCCCAAGGCTCCTATTGGTTATGAAAAAATGAGGGAAACCGTTGAGCCTATGTTCCTTTGAGTCTGGCTTACTTCACTTAATAGGATTTTTTCTAAGTCTTTCCATTTCCTAACAAGTGGGGCGATGTCGTTCTTTCTGACAGCAGCATAGAATTCCATTGTGTATAAATACTACACCTTGTTGATCCATTCATCAAATGAGGGGCACCTGGGTTGGTTCCATATCTTTGCTATGGTAAATAATGCTACAATGAACATTGTTGTGCTAGTGGATTTAGTATGTCCTTGTTTCTGGATGGTTGGGTAAATGCCAAGTAGTGGAATTGCTGGGTCATAGGGGAGCTCTATGTTTAGTCTTTTGAGGAATTGCCATACTGCTTTCCATAGTGGTTTGAACAAGTTACTCACTTGTTTTTATTCCTTTCTCATTCACACTGCAAAGAGAAAGAATTTTAATCACTGGAGGAATATTTGTGTAATAAATGTAATCTGTGTCTTTCCATCAGTGAGGGACATGCAGAAATGGTCTACACACTCTTAATGCATGACTCCAAATAGAGCTCCAATTTGTGCCAAGTTTCAAGGAATTGTGTGTGTGCATAAAGACCTACAGTTGCTTCATGGGACACATTGCAAAATATTCCATTTAGAAAGAATTTTGCTTATGAGTAACATGTTCTGTGCCCCTTTCTCCTCTCTGGGACTAGCTAATGACATTATATAACTCTACATCACTTCCCTATCCAGCATGAACATCAGTCAAGTTCACTGAGCTTTGTAGACTTCAACACTAACTTATTATCAAGATTTTCTTTTCTTCTTCTTTTTTTGCTGATCATAGGGCTTGAACTTGGGGCCTGGGCACTGTCCCTGAGCAAGTTTGCTCAAGGCTAGCCCTCTACCACTTTGAGCCACAGCGCTACTCCCAGTTTTCTGGTAGTTAATTGGAAATAAGAATCTCATGGATTTCCCTGCCTGTGCTGGGTTTGAACTGCAATCCTCAGATCTCAGCCTTCTGAGTAACTAGGACAATAGACACGAGTTATCAGCTCCCAGCTAAGAACTTTGTTTTGTTTTTCTTTTTGTTTTGTTTTGTTTTTGTTTTTTTGTTTGTTTTTGAGAAGAAGTAAAAGATTGAAATCAAGGCCTCTTCATAAGTGTAATCCATTTTGTCTTGATTATTTTTGAGGTATGGTTTGCTTTATGCCCAGGCCAGCCTAGGCTGTGATCCTTCTTTGTGCTTTCCTATGTTGCTGAGCATGCTAGGCAAGCGCCACTGCCCTCAGTTACTCTGCTTCCCCTTAGCTGGAATAATAGGCATGCTTCCATGCTCAACCATTGAACAAGGCCAGACTCTTACAAACTTATCTCTGGGATGATCACAAACCAAAATCCCTGATGTCTGCCTTCTAGGATTTCAGATCAGGGACCCAGCTTTCCCAAGTACTTAAAGGCACAAAATATATAGCAAAAATTGAAGTTATCATCACAGCTTAAATTGGATAATGATTAGCTTTGTACTTAATAAGTAGCACATAGTATATTTTTAATTTTATCTTTGCAATAGTCCTATGGTACAGATGTTACTATTATATTTGGAAATAGGCTTAAAGAATATAAATAGTTGGCTGAAAGTCATACAATTCTAGCAGTGTTTACTATAGTTTTCAGAACTTTTATTATTTTTATACTTTTTTCAGTCACTACCATTTAGACTTGCTATATATAGACGGCCTCATAGGTTAACACATATGCATTACATTTAGGCTTTATAGTATGTTTTGAAAACTTTCCATATTACTTTACTGGAACTAAAAGAAAGGCCAAGTTAACATGGTGACATCTGAGTCAACAGCAGCCAGTTCAGCATAGACAACATCTTCTGGTTGTTTATGCTTTTGTTTTGATTATTTAGAAAAGCACAGAAAGGGCCTGGAGTTTGGCCTAGTGGTTAAAGTGCTTGCCTAGCATGCATGAAGACCCGGGTTCGATTCCTTGGTACCACATATATAGAAAAAAAAAAGCCGGAAGTGGTGCTGAGGCTCAAGTGGTAGAGCTCTAGCCTTGAGAAAGTCCAAGGACAGTGCTCAGGCCCTGAGCTCAAGCCCAGGACTGGCAAAAAAAAAAAAAGAAAAGAAAAGCACAGAAAATATTCATATATATGCTAATGGTTCATTTGTATATCCATTGTGCTCTGATAATGTGAATGAAAAGACTGCTTTAAATTAATTTTCAAGGGCAGAAAAAGTAAATATACCTTCCCTTTGAATTGAAACTTAAAAATGTCTGGCTTAAGGATGGATGTTGTGATTCCTCAAGTCTCACATCTAGAAAGCCTATACATACTAAAATCAATCAAGAATCATTTTAAATTGTTTATAAATCTCTTCATGAACAAAAGGACTGCAGAAGGCTAATATTTATTTAAGTATTCTGTCTTATGGGACTTCTAGTCTGTACGGAGTTTGTCAAAGATGCTAATAATTTTCATTCAATTATGGTAATAGTCTTGAAATTCTGAACTAATACTATTTTACCAAGGCACTACAAAGTTAAGAATTTTCCCAGGCTAAAGCTGCTGGAACCTAGCAGTGTGCAGTTTGAGTCCTGGACTGTGTAACGCCATGTACCATACTTTTTCTATTATGTTTTCAAAACATGAATGGAGGTATTCAGAGGTACAAAATTAATCTGGGGGACAACAGGTGGTAGACAAGCTAGCCAGGTTTCTTTAAATAGGATTTCTCTGAGACTTTACTTAGCATTTTAATTCACAAAGTCTGGATTGTAGCCGTCTTTCAAGATTCTAAGCTCTGCCAGGTGCCAGTGGCTCACGCCTGTAATCTTAGCTACTCAGGAGGCTGAGTTCTGATGATTGTCTTTCAAAGCCAGCCTAGGCACTGAAGTCCATGGACTTTTATCTCCAATTAACCACCAGAAAACAGGAAGTGGCACTGTGGCTCAAGTGCTTACTCATGTCCTGTAATTTCTTTCCTTCAAGCAAGGAAGCATGGGATCTGCAAAAAACAATGAACTACCACATTTATGATTGGGCTGTTGGGTTTGTTGTTGATATTTTCTGACTTTCTTCTCTCTTTAAGAAAAGAAATTGATATAATGAATGATTAAACATAGGGGCAAATGTTAGATACAGCATTTGTTGCCAAGAATGGACAGATCTTCTTGTGATCAGGAGGAGAATTGGATGCAAAATTCTGTAACTGGACCTACATGGTGTGAAATTAAAGCTGACATATTAAAGATTAAAGCTGACATATAAGAAAGCAAGACCAGGCTTAAAAAAAAAAAAGCAGATGGCAGTGGTCAGCCAGTGTGATAGTTAATTGAATGTGTTATCTAGATTAGGCTATACAGTGTCCGGACATTCAGCTCAACATTGTTCCTTAGTGTCTGCATGACAGTGGTATTTCAATCTGTAGATTGAATAAAGCAAATTGTCTAACCAAATTGTCTAACAAGCCTTACCCAATATATCAAAGACCCAAAGAGGACAAAGAAAAAGACCAACACAAGAAATAATTTTCCACCAGGCTTGGTGGCACAGTCCTGTAATCCCAGTTATTTGATTGGTAAGGGAACCTTGAGTTTGAAATCAGCCCAGGCAACCTAGCAAGCTGTAACAACCCGACAAACCAAAAGAATTCCATCTCTCTGTCAGGCTGATTCTGAGCTGGAATATTAGTCTTTTGAGGACTTGGGCTTGTATTGGAACAATAACATTGGCTCTCATACATCTGTAACATTCAGCATTCTGACTGTAGATGTTGGACTTTGCAACATCTATAATCATGTGGCAATTACTTATAATACCCGTATACATCTATGTGTGTCCATGCACTTGTGTATATGTGAGTGTGTGTTCTTTCTTTGTAGCAGAACCCAGAATTAAAGAACTGAGTTTCCAGTGACAAAGAGTCATGGGACCTGGAGAAGCAGGTGGGCTACTCAATCTTTACAAAGTGACATTTATACTGAGGAATCATTATAATATCATTACAGAATCATTATAGTCCAAGGCACTTCCATTCTCAGCTTGACTGATTCTACAATTCTGTCAATGTCCCAAAGTCAATGAGTGACATCTTATAAAAATACAATGAAGGAACTCCAATTCCAACAACATATAATATATCAGATGACCAGTCATTTTAGTGGACATGATTGGACCATCCTTTCATATAAAAAGTCATATTTATGATGATATAATATACATATTTGCTTATATATGTATATGTGTGTGTTTGTGTGTGTGTGTGGATATAGAGAAGAGAAGAGAAGAGAAGAGAAGAGAAGAGAAGAGAAGAGAAGAGAAGAGAAGAGAAGACAAGGACACTGGCCAGATAACTCTAAGGTGCCTGCCTTGCTAACAGGATTGATGGCGTCCATCACTGAGAAAAGAATTCAAGTTTTGCAGAGAAACATCATTAGTTAAGTTGTATTGAATCTGAAATGTCTATGTGATCTAAAAGGGAGATGTCAAAAAAGCAATTAAATAGGTAGTTGCCTCTAGGCTAGATACAGACAATGTGAACCTCTTGCATAAAAGTCATTATTGAACCTGTGATCACAAATGAAATTGTCCAAGAAGGGGCCCAAATTGAACGGAACTAGGATCTTAGAAGAAGTCCTTCAGCTAATGGGCTGATAGAGGAAGATAAGCCTAAAGAAGTGTCAAGAGCCTTTTGTAAAAGCATGAGAAGATAGAGTTTGAGCTCCTACTTGAAGAATAATTAGGCTCTAACTGTAGGAATCAGTAGGAAGAACATTCAAAAATTGAGGGAAGATAATGAGCTCAATTGTTCAGGACAAAGTGAGAAGGCAGGTAAAGGCTAGAGCAAGGTGCATAACTTTGATGGCTGAGGCTGAAATGGAGACAGGACAAAAAGAGGATGTGGTTGACATATGAAAAGCTATCTAGAATATGAGTATAAAAATCAGTATCAACTAAGCAGACTCAGAAGCCAACTGTGAGGGCTGTGGCTATCAGACCTGTTTATTACCTGTAAGTAGGTCCTTTGGGTTTTTTGATATTGTTGTTTTGTTTTATCTTTTCATGTATGGCTAACAGGGTACCTGAAGGTATGTATGTTTTTAATTTTTAGTCATAGATATGAATCAATATTATTTTATATCAGTGCAAACAGGTGCTTCTCTGTTTTCTATGCCTGTTTTTGTTTTTCCATCATGAATCTGGGGCGAAAACTCACATTGTCTAGAAGGATCAGGCAGGATCTGTGATCAGGCCTGGTGGATAGAATACAGGAGAATCAGGGAGTGGTGGTGTTTGTGGCCAAGGGGAGAGCATGGTTCTTATTTTTAAAAAATCAAATTGAACTTAAAAGGTAAAAGCATAGGATTGGGCAAGCCTTCTAGAATGTATATGTGGATTGTAGTCATCCCAAGGACATCTGCTTTATGGTCCAAGGACTAGACTTTCCAGTAATTCGAAGGAGGCAGCTGAGAATGAAAAGGTGTAGAATTTATAACTGTGCCAACATGTCTAAAGAAATAGGGAGGGGATTATAACTTCCCCCTCCCCCAGATCCTAGTCACTGAGGAGGACTGGGAGGAGAGGGATCAAAGGGACAGTTTAGTAGGATTCTGATTATGCTTATCATGGCAGTCTGGATGGTGACAAGATGATAGCACACTGGCCATGTAGAACACATTGTGAAAGCAACTGGACAGCTTTTCGGCTGCCTTCTAGAACTTACCCATGTCTGAAGATCTTGAAAGCCCCTCATCAATCTTGAGTCTTTGGTATCAGTACCCTGGAAACATGAAAGAGGTCTCAGCATAAAGTGTATTTACTTTTCCTTCAAGAAAACAATGTACATTAATCAAAAATTGTCATTTTTTAAAATAATAAACATAAAGGAAAGGGGGTCTTTCACTCACTCAAGTTTAAGGTTCGTACTTTGGATTTGCCAGCTATCTGGCCGAGTACTGCAGACAGGGAGTCTGAAAATTAAATGGGCTCACTCGATGCGAGTGAGTAACCACCCAACCTCTAGGGTCCCCCAAGTCTTTCAGGACTAAAATGCTACAACTAGAGATGTCCCACACAAAATGAAGTGGATGGTAAGTACTGGTGAAAGCTGTTATGGAGTGAATATGAAGCACCCTCTGTAGGATCCTGTGGTGAATACTTGGTCCCAAGCTGCTGGTTTTGTATCAGAAGGTGGCAGACACTTCAGGGCCTAGCTAGAGGAATTACTTCAGTGTGGGAGTGCCTTTGAAGGTTTGTACCTAGATCTTGGTCTCATTTGCTCTACTTCTGTTTCTTTGTTGCTTCTTCGTATGTTGTGATAGGTCTCAGGTAACCTAAGCTGACCTAATACTGATGATCCTTCCTCCTCAGCCTCCTGGATACCGAGATCACAGGTGTGAGTCAACACCTCTGTTCCCTTTGTCCCCCATGTGTGGCTGGCACACATCCAGAATCAACAGAGCCAGAGACTGAGGACTAAAACCCCTGAAACTGCAAACCTGAATAAATCTCTCCCCCTTTTAAGGTGTTCTGGTCAGGAATCTTGTCATAGTGATGAAAAGGGCAGCTTATAAAGAGAGACAAGGAGAGATGGAATTCTGGGCAGAGCTTGGCACTGGTTAAATCAATCTGCTTGCTCTTGGTAGGGTGAGTAGTCAAGGGAAGAGCGTTCAAGTTGCACCAAGTCTCCTGGAAAAGAGAGTGCAATACCTAGAAGAGGTTGTGAAGAGTTCTGGTCAGTTCTGACATCAAGCAGATGTCGTGAAATAAAATGTTAAAAATCTTCACTGTGCTAACTACTTTTGGGGAGCAATAGCTCATTAAAAACTGTAACTTCAATGATAAACCATTTTTCATGTTTAGTCCTGTTTTTGACACCAATGTATTTATGAAGAGCAGGACATGCATGCCACCCGAATGTGACAGTGGACCTCAAAAATAACCTGCTTCATGGGACATTTACCAATGTTTAGAGATGGTCTTGGTTATTGCTTGGGGGTAAGCTATGGGGTTTTGAGGGGGAAAGAACAGGGATGGGGTTAAATATCATAACATGCACAGAATTGGCCATTGTAACAAAAATTATCGAGGCCTAAGTGTAGACTTGGGCTATATGTAACAGACTGAGGAAGACATGGCCATTCTAGTTTAAAGCATATGCTCTAAGCTGTGTGAGGATGGATCCTCGTAAAGAAAAGACTTGTTAAATTATACAGACTCTGATCCCTAAAACCTACCAGGTAATAGATGCTCAATGATTGTTCAATGAACAAATGATAAAACTAATAGCAATTACTGATTGAGCTCTTCCTATGTGTTAGGTATTTATTTGGCATTTCACATTATGTTTGTTCACACAGGCCTCAGAATTAGGGCTATTATTATTGGTTCATTTTCCAGATGAAATGGACAAGGAATTACTAGTAAGCAAATGAACTAGCACTAGAACCCTTGCTTACTTAACTCTAATATTCATCTTATTAATTGTAACACTAAGCCATTCCTGTTGTAACATAGATTCAAATTATGTTGGCTATAATCAAATTTCAAATTATTTGACTGCTCGGGAAAAAAGGACTTCATAAGCTTCATAAACTATCTTCTCTCCCTCTTTTTTTCTTTTTTTGTTTATGGCTTCTCTCTAAGTTTTCTATTGCTATAAGCACAATGAATTTGTAAAGTACCGTATTAGGCAGGAACATTTCATTTTTATAGCAAAAATATTTTTAAATATATTCCTGGGATTTATGAATTAATATCTACAGCTGGATGGTGTGTTTGATGTTATTTCAGCAGATAGGAAATCCTTGAAGGGATGCTTGATGATTATAATAAGCAAAGATTGCTACTTCTCATTAAAAGAAAATGTCATTCTATTATTTTTGGGAACATATAAGCCAGGAAATGTTCATTTTATTTACAGATTATGTTATGCTCTCTGTATTTTATTCAGGAGGGGGAAGTAACATGGGGAAAATTCAATAGCAATGTAGAGTAGGCTTTAAAGAACGTCTACTGTCGTTTACCACCATTTGACTGTCTGATGGTTGATTGCTTTCTGAAAGCTCTAAAAACAGGAGATCAATATTCTGCAAAAGTCTATTTTAGCCTTGCGGGAAATTGTATCACACTACAGTGCTGCAGGTGGGTAGAAAAGACTAAAACTGCAGATAACTTGCAAAAACCATTCCGTGTTTTCTATCATCCAACCCTATCCTATCCTGCCCATCTTTTGTCCCCATGTATAGTCCTGTCTCATATGATCATTTATCATTGACTGAATGTGCCCTAAAGATTCACTTTGTAGAAAATGATATTTTGCTCCTGAATATCCAGTTTGTTCTTCAAAATCAAAGTCAGGCACCATTTTGAATGTGAGGTCTTTCTCTAACCAATAATCATTTGCTCGTTCACTCATTCACTGAACAAATTTACATTAATCCTATTGCCAGGTGCTCTTGACAGCACAAATGACAGATATAGTCCTAGAAGAATCTAAAAAGATTAACTACTGCCTTTTCTGGGTTCCCAAGATGTTCTTTCCTGTTTTTGTATCTAATTATATTCTGTTCCTTTGTATTTTATAATCTTTTTATGTAATTAAATTACACTAAATAATAAAAAGCAAAAGTAATATTAAACAAATAAATCAGTCACTATAAGCCTATTTAGAAGAGCATTGATCAACATTTATATTATAATTTGTGAACTCATTACAATACAAACTGTTGATATATCTATGCATTTTTATTCTGATTTTAGTTTCTATTCTGCTTCTCCTTCATCATCTATTTGACTTTGTGTTTGCAGCCCCATCCCTTGTGCTTCCCACAAGGCAGATACTCAATGTATTGTGGATAATATATGTTTTATGTGTCCATTCAGAAGAATGTAGTGTGAATAAATTAAAATAGATAATTCCCAAGTCTTTTTCCTTAACACTGATCTTTTGATTGTCTTTAAAGTTGTTTCAGATTCATGTTTGTAAATCTTCAGATTTAGGTTAGTATCTCTTAGTTTATTAAAATGCCTCAGTATTAAACCTCAGTTTATTCTAGATCTACTCTTGTTAGTATGTAGCTGTATTATGTGGCTATTGACACTTGAAATATGGTCACACTAAACTGATATGTGCTGTAAATTAAATCCCATAAATTACATAGTGGTTTCAAAAATGTAAAATATCCAATTAGGATTCTTGTATTGAGCACATACTTAAATGACAATGTTTTGATTACATTGGGTTTGATTGTTAAGTTTTACTTTGTTTTCTTGCTTTTTTAAAAAAAATAAGGTCTTACTATATAGCCAGGCTGGCTTGAAACTCATGTTATTTACTCTCCCAAGAACTGTTAATTATAATTGTGTACCATTAGGCACTAGGCCAAGCTATTGTTGGTGTGTGTGTGTGTGTGTGTGTGTGTGTGTGTGTGTATCTATGAAAGTCAGGAACTGGTGCCTTATGCCTATAATGAATTTCTTAGAAGATTGAGACCAAGAGGTTTGTGAGGCTCCATATCCAATTGATCAACAAAATGCCAGATTGGAGGGGTGGTTCATGAGCAAGAAAATTGAGAGTTCTAGGTCCTGAGTTTAAGCCCTGGTATTCACCCCAAAATGAATGTGTCAACTCAAAATATTTTTTGGTCTGGTGGCTTCTTATGTTTCTACTAGGTAGTTCCATTCCAGATTTTTTTTTTTGCTTTTCCCTCTCTTTGGCCCTGCATTCTGGGGCCACTGCTTGGGAGTTCCTATGGTCTTCTAATAATGGGAGTAGAATGACTTTCTGCTGCCTCAGCCATATCCACTATGGTCTTCACTACTTTGTGTTGACCAGTAGATCTAGTAGTCATGGAGGGAGAGAACACAGGACTGTATGGTCTGGCTGACTTTTTCCTTTTCTTTTTCCCTCCATTAGTAAGGGGTTCCCAGGTTTTCTCCTGAAAAGATCTAGTTTCCCATCACTTCTGTCTTCTCCAGAGCAGTTGGCCCTATCTTTATGGCAGAAGGGTTGCAAAGGCAGGGAAACAACTTCCACTAAGAGATGAAATGCAGTTTGATATTCTCAACTATCATTTCTCCCTCCACAGATATATTTATTGATTGAAAGAAAAATGCAAACTATTGAGTTATAATTGGAGTTCATATCATGGGAAATACACCTCAGCCATATTCTTCTCTTTATGGCTCAGATGCATGAAAGGGAAAATCCTGTTTCATTACTGTCTCTTTACCTTGAAGACTGGAGACGATGCTTCCTAGAATGGATGTTGCAGTTAGCCTCACAAGGATATAGGCTTCCTTGAATCTCACTCAATAGGTAAATATTAGTTTTACTGATGCAGCATAACTCCTTGAGTAAATCTAGCTATTTACAATTTTCCCAGAATTTGAGGTTTCAAACATTCTGAGATATTTTTCTCCCAGTAAAAGGGTGGAATGAGGGGATTTCCTTTAAAAATGAAAATTTCCATATATTTCTCATCTTTAGGGCTCCAGCTTCAATGCTTATAATAATTTATTTGCAAATTTTCCTTCTTTCAGTACTCAGCTTATTAGTGAGTTGGAAGTGTAGATAGGCAATCATCAAAACTTTCTGAATTAATCCTACACACACACACACACACACACACACACACACACACAAAGAGACAACATGAGAGAGAAAAGATGGAAGAATAGTTTCAGAACACATTATAACTGTGTATGAAGATGTCATGAGGATTCTAAATGAAAGCTGTTGGTCAGCAGGGGATTGAAGGGCAATAAAGTGAAAGCAATTTAGATGGATATTCTGATCAAAATATATGCATATCTGAAATATCATGGTAAAACCCCTTGCTATGACTGATTCACACTAAAGAAGTGAATGACAGGAAAGTAAAACAAGCTTTGCTGGGGGCCAGGTATTAGCAGAAGGGGAGAAGACTAATAAAGAAGGTAAATGAAAATGAATATAGTCAAAGTAGTTTGTGTGTATGAAAATAGCACAAAGAAGCCCGATAAAATTGTTTTAAGAAGGAGATGAGTGGAGTAAAGGATAGAGAAGATAAGAGGATAGACAGATGATTGGTAAACATTGTATAAATACACTATAATTAATGTATGCTAATAGAAGAATCAAAATACTATGAAGAGAAGGATCCATTCTCTTTCACAAGGTGTCAGATAGGAGTTCACGGAAGAGCACGTGAGTGATCTTCTCTAGATTGTGTGGTACGATGCACAGTCTGTCTTCTCTTCTCCTCCATGTGTTATTCATCCCATTTCCCTTTGGCAAATGTGACTGTTGTTATTTTCCCCAAAGTGTCTTTAAATTGTGAATTACATCAGTTCATTACAGTCAAACCAAACCTCTTTTTAATTGCAGATCTCCAATGACCCTCCCCTCCTCTCAATTAAAATAAAACATGTGAAACACAGCCAACTGTTTTTCCCCATTCTTCCAAAATGGAATATATCCAAAATGTTTCTGTGAAGCCTGATAGATTGAGTCATATTAAGATATATAAACATTTAAAATGTCTTACAACTTTTTTTTTACTCTTTCTGGGAAATGGTAACATTTTAGTGCCTGTCAGGATGACAGTATCTCTGCAGATTGCCATTTGTGGTCCTTTTGGAATCAGGAAAGAGTTTTGCTAATTTTTAAGCACTGTTAAGATTTCTGTCATTCATAATAAGACATCAGAGGCTGCATTTCTTTGGGAAAAGGATAGAGTTTCCAGAACAGCCATTTTAATAGCTTTTTTTGAAGATGTCTTTTGCTTCTAAGAACTTCAACTTTCTCATTGAATATGTATTTAGCAGAACTTGAAGGATGATTATTAAATAGTTAACAAAATGATTGATTTGAGAAGACTCCCAGAGCAAATTTGGTGTGTTGGCACCCACCTGTAATCAGTACTCAGGAACTTGAATCAGATTGATATCAAGTTTGAGGCTAGGTTTGTTAAGCTATGAAGTGCAAAAATGAGGGCAGGGGAGAAGGAAGGAAAGAAAGGAGGGAGGTTGAGAAGGAGGCAAAGAAAAGTGAACGACCCACAACAAAGCTGTCCTGAAAACCCACAAAGTAACAGGATCTAAGTGTCACACAATATATCAGGACTTTGGGTACATAGGATTTAATGAACCAAAAGAACTCCAAGATGTATTTTTTAAGGAACTGAAAGTTGTCAAGTTTTAATTTTTTTTTAATGGAAGGAACTAACAGAAAAGCAAAAACATTACCATTTACTCACACCATTCCTAGAAAACAAAGGATTTTTAGCAACAAAAATCAAACCAAACTAAACAATAACAATCTATAACAATTCTAATATTGAACAAATGTAGTTTCACAAAACACTATCCTTTTTCATTTTTCCATGTATGGTAAAGGATTCATTCAAAGCAGGCATTGGCTGACCTGAGAAACACTCAGAAAAGGATAGAACCTCTTTCCTTATTGGTGTGTTTTTCTAAAGCCATATTTTCCTCCTTTGGGCTCCTCTTGTTTTTCTGAATGACCAAGGTACCAGATCTTTTTCTGTTGAGGGAATGGGATGAGTCATTTTCTCCATAGAGACTGGGTGTAAAGTCTGGTCTTTTGCAGGCTATATTGCATTCTGATCTATTTTCAGTGGTTCTCCATCAGACCTGAGAACTGATACGTCTGCTTACTCATTGATGTTCCCATCTCCACAGATTTATATGAAAATGTTGTTGTCTTTGGTTTTGGTTCATGATGTCTTTAGAAATGAGGATGGCCAAAGGCCCTCACTTCTCTTCCATCATTGACAATGACCTTTTCTTTTACTCTTTTTTTTTTGCCAGTCCTGTGACTTGAACTCAGGACCTAAGCACTGTCCTTGCACTTTTCCTCAAGGCTAGTGCTCTACCACTTGAGCTATAACACCACTTCTGGCTTTTTATTTGTATGTGGTTCTGAGGAATTGAACCCAGGTCTTCCTGAAGCCTAGGCAGGTACTCTATCACTAGGCCAAACTTCCGACCCCCTTACTCTTTTTTTGGGGGGGGGTCGGGATAATATATACACCGCAGTTACAGTTACATTCATCAAGTAGTAGGTGCATTACTTCTCACACATTAATACCCCTTCTCATGTTTTGTCTCCATTTTCTTCTCCCAATCCCCTCCCTCATGTTGTTTTCCCCACTTTCCTCTTTAAGGGAGTAAATCATGCAAAGTTGGAAGTTTGGTTAAACTTATGTATCGGTAGCAGAAATGTACATTCTGTAACCATGGAAAATAGAAGAGGGAAACTTGGAGGACGCATAGCATATTGTTATATAACTGAAATTTTGAATCAAAGATAGTCTTGTTGATAACGAATAGACCACAATCATTGGCTGCAGATGGGAAAATTTAAATCTAGAAATAAACGAAGGGAAAAGGCTGCTAATGATCACATCGTTAGACTCTATCAAACTACGTTATAAAGGATATCATGTTAGCAAAGTAAAGCAACATTTCCTTTCATGGCACTACTTAACTAGTTGTGTACTTAGGATTTTGTGTTATAACTCACGTTTAATCTAAATGTGATTGCCTTGAAACTTGAAAATACTAATTGCTCTGAAACTGGGATCATAGCTACGATCATAGAGCAGAGTTAATAAAAGAAACAGCCAATCAAACTGAGTACTAAATTGCACCAGAACTCTACTCGGTATACAGGATGGTAAAAGGGGTTGGTGAGATTTGGCTCCAGAAACATTTTTTCTGGTATAAACTTTAATAACCTTACATCCTCATTTCTAAGACAGTTATATCAACCTTGGGCCTTTTTATTGTGGTATTAGGGTTTGAACTCAGGGTCTTGAATTTGCTAAGATAGCACTTTACAATTGAGTTCTGACTCTTTCCCTACTTTTGGCTGGTTGTTTTGGAGATGGATATCTAGCAAACTTTTCTGTCTTACCTGGCTTTAAATCTTCAAAGATACTCAGATCTCAGACTTCTGAGTAGCTAGGATTACAGGAGTGACACACTGTTAATTAGTAGCTAAAAAAGTTGCCCTTTGGTTAATCTCTTATTGTTACAGTATCTGACCTTGTTATCTGGTATACTGCGTATATCTTTATTTGTTTATTTGAAATAGGAAAGTGAAGGCAGGTAAACAAGATGAGGGGTGGGGGGGAGGAAATGGAGATAAAAACATGAGAAGGGGTATCAATATTTGTTAAGTACTGCACCTTCTATCTGGTGAATATAACTGTAACCCCTCTATTAATTATAAGAAAAGAGTCCTAATAAAAATGTGCTACTAAATATGAGGACTATCTTTGCTCATGGGGGGTAAGAATCTACATCAAAGGTCATCACTCTGAATACTTTTTGCATGAACAAATATTAGTAGAGATTTTGAAGGTCAAAGTTAAGCAGGACAAACTATAGGAAGAATTATGTAGAACATTTAAATAATGAAATATATGAAGACTTCATATACCATTTGATAAGTAATGGAATGTAGTGAGTATGTGATGATTATTGATGGGGAAATAAGGTGAAACTCCCGGGCCTGCCACCTATTTGTTTTTTCTTGTAAACAGGTTTTTGATGTAAACAGGTTTACAGTTCCATAACCAAAATAATGAGTACGTTTTCTGATTTTCTGTCCACCAATGTTGCCTACCTTCATTTTTCTTCTACTTTCCCTCTTCCTGACCGCCCCCCAAATCTGTTAAGTTCATTTCCAACCCAGTGTCTTGAGAGTATTATTGTTGTGTTTGTCCTTTGTCCTTTGTCTCATCATATTGTTAGTACCCTTTCCTTCCCCAAATTAAACATATATGCAAGACACAGTGTACCAAAATCAAAAACATTGATGACAAGGGATGAACCAAAAGGAAAAAAAAACAAACAAAAGAAAAAATAAATAAATTCACACAGTACCTGGAAAAACAAGATGTTGGGAGAGAGTGGAAAAGTGGGAGATAAACATGGGAAGGGGTATTAATGGTCAAGAAGTAATATATGCACTACCTGATGAATGTAACTGTAACCCCTCTATATACCACCTGAACAATAAAATACAATTAAAAAAATTTAAAAACCCAAAAAATGAAAACCCTCTTATTTCCATATTTTGGAGTTCATTTCAATTAGCGTCATTTTATATGGTTATATGTACATAGCTATTGAGCTATGACCATCCTAAACAGAGACTAATTATTATAAGTGAAGGAAACCATGGATTAGTTGGATTAGTTGTGACAAATCAACTATGGCTCACAAGAGGAGTCTAGTGTAGTACATTAAGAACAACAATCACACAAGATAAAGCTCTTGTTTCCATATCCCTTAATGTACTATGTACTATGTACATTGTTGTTTCTCTTTTTTTTGTTGCCCTTTGGTTAATCTCATACTGTTACTGTATCTGACTTTGTTACTTGGCATATTGTATGTATGTTTATTTGAAATAGGAAAGAGAAGGAAGAAAACAAGATCATTGGGAGGGGGTGAAGGGAGGGAAATGGGGACAAACACATGAGAAGGGGTATCAATATGTGAGAAGTAATGCATATACTATCTGGCAAATATAACTGTAACACCTCTATACATTACAATAAAAATAAATTATAAAAAGAGTAATCTAGCATATTTGTGTCTCTGGAATATACTAGTGTGGTGCCATAGTTCATGTTCTTTTTTACTGGCAAGGCAGCAAGATACCAGGCAGTTTCCATTTCTTCCACACTTGCTGCCTTGCCTAACTCTGTTATGCACACAGAAAGTAACACAGGTACTCTATAACTCACTATCACGTTTGATCTCCTACAAGTACAAGAAAAATAAATACACAGGACAGCAAGATGGCAGATGTATTTTCTAAAATGTGCTTTGAAACCACTACATTTCTCAAACTTAGTTCAAAGTACTATCTAGTACCCACCGTTCTGATTTAGCTTAGTGCTTCTCTGACTTAAAGATGCAGCTGACAGGAGTGTACGCCAATAAACTTTACTTTAAAGAAAATAGATGCAGCTGAGTCACCTGTGGTTAAAATACATTGGGTAGATCTCATTTCTAGACATCTGAGTCAAAGGAGCGAGTGCAGGATCTGAGCATTTTGAGTTTTAATTGGCTCATGTGCCAACTTTAAAGACCATATACCTATGGATTCACTGCACAGTGGACTAGGTGGTGGTAATTTGCACAAGGACTTTTGTGATTGT
Source organism: Megascapheus bottae (assembly GCF_031878675.1). Lineage (NCBI taxonomy): Eukaryota > Metazoa > Chordata > Mammalia > Rodentia > Geomyidae > Megascapheus > Megascapheus bottae. The sequence goes on from NC_143510.1 coordinate 34,517,344, forward strand.
TCAGTAAGTATACCTTGCCTGCTTGTTATTCAGCTTTTTTTTTTTTTGCCTATCTTGGGACTTGAACTCAGAGCCTAAGCACTGTACTTGGGCTTTTTTCCTCAAACCTAGCACTCTGCCACTTGAGCCACAGCACCACTTTTGGCTTTTTTTCTATGTATGTGGTACCCAGTAATCAAACCTGAGTCTTCTTGCATGCTAGGCAAGCACTCTACCACTAGGCCAAACTCCCGGCCCCTTGTTATTCAGCTTTTACAGTGAGCAAAAATAAATAAATAAAATTGACTGCAGCCAGGGGTTTGGGTGTCAGCTTGGTACATGACATTTGTTCAGTTTTGTGGTACTAGAGTTGGAACTCTGGGCTTCCTGTACCACTTGAAGCACACCTTTTCCTAGTCCAGTAGATGAGAAATTTGATTTGAAGGCTTTGGCTTTGGTGGTGCCAGTTACTGTCAAAACTATCTTGTAACCTAAGAAAACTTGTATGTTTGTCATTCATGTATGGGCTTTGGATTTAGCCACCTTTCCTACTCCAGCACCACAAGAAAGAAAACTGGAAATCTGGAAATCTACGTGGTATTGGTTTGCACTCCAGTCCAGATAACAGCATTTGTTTAGCTGCTTTTTTTTGTATTTATTAACTTTGCCATTACTGATACTGTTAATGGTTTGTTTCCTGGGTAGGCAGATTCAGAAAAATTAAGATGCAGGAAATTTGTTAGCAGCTACTTTTAGGATCAATGTTTACAATGAAGAGAAAGAAGTAGAATTGGGTAGAGAAGGATTTGTAGAGAGGCCTGAGCTATGTGCTTTTAGTGATGAATATTCCTGATAGCTAGAGGAACAATGAGTGCTTCAATCCCCCAGAAGGGGAAGGGGTTTAATTGAGAGGCATCTCAAAGCACCACTGGAGGCCTACACATGAAAATTTCCTCTTTCATAAATATTTCCATATGTATGTGTAAGCATCAAAGATATTTAAAAAAATCCTCAATGCCATTTTCATATCTTAGTTCAATCAACCGTTCATTAATATCCAGTCAGTGTTCAGCACTCAGGTTTCTAATTGTCTCATGACTATGCCAATGTATAATCATAATTAACTAATTAATTCACAGTTTGCTTGATTTGGGGCTTAAGTGAGGGCCATAAATTGCAGCTAATTAGTAGTACCGCATTCTTTTTTTAATCTGCTGGCTTTTGTTTTGTCCTTTCTCCCCAACCCTTTGATATTTGTTTGTTCAGAAAACATGGTAAAAGCCCAGGTGTGATGACACACACATAATTTCAGCACTTGGAAGGATTATGAGTTCAAAGTTATGCAGCAAGTTCCAGGCCAGCTGGGGCTACGGAGTGAGATACTGTCCCACACCTAGAAACAAATACCCTCCCCCTCCCAACATTAACCACAACAAACCCAAACAAAACAAAAAACACAGCATGGTAATATTGTATCCTATAGATTTTTTTTTAGTAAATCTTAATTTAAAAAAATTACTTCAAGCCATGCATTCATGGCTCATGCCTGTAATCCTAGCTACTCAGAAAGCTGAGATCTGAGCCTGGGAAGGAAAGTCCATGAGACCATTATCTAGAATAAACTACTTAGAGAAAGCCAGAAATGGTACTGTGGCTCAAGTTGTAGAACACTAGTCTTGAGGGTCAGGGGTAGTGCCCAGGTCCTGAGTTCAAGCTCCAAGACTGGCAAAAAAAATTTTTCATGGTTATAAAAATGCTAAAGAAATAAGTGCATATTGAAGAAATGCAGAAAATATGGAAAAATATTAAAGAAGAAAACTTAAAGTTCTCCAAGATGTTGACACCAAATATATTGGTACTCATTACTGGAAACATCTACAGTCCAGCATTTTTCTAGCTAATTGGAAATAAAATATCATAGGCCTTTCTGCCTGAACTTCTTTTTGAATTACAATCCCAGCCTCTTGTGTAGCTCAGATTATATGTGTGAGCTACTTGAGCCCAGCTATGAATTTTGATTTTTAAAGAATCATGGGCTTAGGCTGAACAGATCATGTAATGCAAGACATTCTGTTCTTCCTTCAAGTTCTTTAATTTTTTAGGTTCTTAATTTAGCTACATTTGCCTTTTTCAGAGTAATTAATTCAAGATTGTGAGGGTTAAAATGCAAATAATAAAGGATACTATTTGTATGCTAAGCACTCAGGTCCTGTGAACCAGTCAGCAAATATCTTACTCTAATTTGTAGCAGAGCTGAGCTCCAGGATTTTGCTAACTTTGCTTTTTTGAATTTTTGAAAATAAACGAAGAAAACACCACAACACAATCAGTTAGACAGCATTGATCATGTATATAATGTCTTATAATGAATATGTATATTCATACAAAATGCACTATTTACCATGGTGGTTTAGTGAAACAAAACCCAGCCACTCGGGTTAGTGTACACTGTATGCTGTGCAAAGCTTTAATACAAGACTTTTTTTCTCTCTCTCCGATATTTGAGACAATGTCTCACTTTGTAGCCCAGGCTGGCTTTGAATTTGAGATGTTCCTGACTCAGCCTCCTAAGTGCTGAAATTACTGGTGTGCATAGTTGTGTATCACTATGTCTGGAGTACAATGTATTGTTTATATTGCTGTTTGTCTCTTACCCAAAAGACACTGCATTGTCCTTATATGTCCTCTATTTTCAGTTAACAAATTCCTTTGTGCCCTTTGTTTCTCCTCACATTGGTGATCACAGGATTGTTGGAGATTCATAACAGGTGCCCCATCTGGCCTATAACAGAGCAAAAACACACAGGACAGAGGCACACAGCTGGGTGTATTCTCTTGTCTGAGATCACACACCAGAAGAACATGACATTATGGCCTTTCTGAACTTGTTTCCATGGGAGGGTATCAAAGAAATAGGGCAGAATTTCATTTATGTGGAAGAATGAATTTTCAAAAAAGCTCTGTATATTCTCTAGAGAATCATTGGTTGCAGCTCAGATCATTCTAAGTGGAAGAATAAATGGAGAAGTAACATAATAGGGTAGTGAGAACCCTTTTAGGAGGGATGAGTATTGGAGTGGAGCTGCTTAATTTAAAGCAAGGAAGATGCAGAGGATGGTGAGAGAAAGAAGATGGCAGAGGTTTTTGCTAAACCTCCAGTAGAAGGCTTGGAATATAGCCCACTGATAGAACACCCTCCATACATGATTCCCTGGTTTGTACCCCAATACACAGAAAAAAATTATATAAAGAAGAAAAGGGTTACCAAAAAGATACCACATTTAGGAAGAAGGATAAACCAGTTTTGGAGAATGCTAAAGAAACAATTTGCCAGCATCAGGGCTTGTCAGTTTCCCTTGGGAGAACTGTGACTATAAATCCCTAGGCTCTACTCTTAGAGGTCTTCATTGAGCTGGAGGGAAGGGACATAAAACTTGCCTGAGACAGGTGCTTTGTGGACTTTATTCATATAGCTTTTCTCCCATTTCTTAATCAGAGATTTCTTGAGTATGGACAATATGCCAGGCACTGGTAAGGATATGGAGATGAATAAAACTCATGAGCTTTTTGCCTTAGAGGATCTTGTAATCTAGAGAGGAACTTGTTATCTAATACATCAGGAAAACTTAGAGTATATCAGTGATAAATGAAAGTGAGAAAATAATAAAGAGGAAGGGATAAGGGCGCCCTGGAGCTGATGGTAAAGATGGTTTTAAAATAGGTGACATTAAAATTAAGAACTGAAGGAAGGAAAAAGCACTCAAGTGGGTTCTGGTGGAAGGATATCTTGTGCAAAGAGAATGAACACTAAAGATACACTATGTGAGCCACTTGTGTGCTGGTTTATTTAAGTAAGAAGATAGTGTGACCTTACAGATGGGAAGGGATAGTTGATTGTATTGTCAGGTCTGTAAAGGCAGCAGGAAGGACAGATTCTTGGAAAAGCTGATATAGACAGAGAAACTTCAAGCCATCCCAGTAGTCTGTTTTAAGTAGTGTGGTATGTTCCATGTAGGAGTTAGGGGTTGACTAACCCATTATCAACTAGAAAGTGAAAGTTGACAGCTCCTTATCATGATTTATTTACAGTTTCAAAGAGACTGCTGGTTGAAATGTTTATCCTGACTCAAGTTGGGATAGTTGCAGTCTTTTTCAATGGTACATAATCTTTAATAAAGTGACATAGGCATGTGTAACACTAGGGGCTAGTTCTGACTATATCCTGTGGAGAAATTATCCTTGAAGTTTTACTCCTCACACAACTGGAACAGTTTCAATTCCTCTCTTTTTAAAGACCTGAATTTTCAATATTTCTTTTTGACTCTATGGGCCACACTACAGTCCATTTTATTTTATTTTTGACCTTAAGTTATCTATGGAGTTTGTTTATTTTGTTGCTTGTGCTAAAAACAAAAACAAAACAGCTTCCTATTCAATGATTTAGAAAAAAATTTGCACACTAGATTTCACTCTCAAGATACAGGGACAAAATCCTTGGAACTGTATTTTGAATAATGTGTTTAGGTCATGCTGATCTAGTTCAAGTCCTCCAAAAAGGCAGAGGTGAAATCCTGAGCTCCATGGACCATTCATCACACAGGTCATTGGACAGCTGTGTCTCCTAGCTAAACTATCCCAGGCTAATCATGTGGATGCTGCCTGTATCTCTCTTCTGTCCTATTAGTAATTCTGCCTTCCCAAGATTCACTACCTGGTGAAAATAAAACCAACCCTATGAATTATCTAGGTTCCTTCATGTGAGGATGTACCTAAGTGCAGACAGAATTCAAAGGTCAACCTTTGCACCTCCACTGATTTGCAGAAGGCATCCATCTCTGAATACTATTCACAAGCAGCCTCAGACCTGTAAGAAATATATGAGTAGCTTTTTAAATAATGTTATTAAAGTTTGAACTCACAGTTATTAAGTACGTATAGCATACCAGCTTGTTAATTGAGATGAGGTCTTCCTGTTTTCCTAGACTGATCTTGAACTGATATCCTCCTGATCACCCCCTCCAAGTAGTTAGGATTATAGAAATAAGCACCTGTGCCTAGAATTTTTTTCCATGAGGGAGGGTTTGATTTTCTGGATTGGTACTCACAATCTTCCTGCCTCAGCCTAAGTGTTGGGATTACAGGCATGTCCCAAGACATTCATCGATAGGTACATGTTTGTTCACTTGCTGATTTTTAGTTTATTCTGTACATCTTCCTTCTGTGTGTAAACCCATGAGTAGAGGGACCTTTCCATCTTGGATTTTGTTGCACACTCTGTTTCTCTTGCAACTTAGCAGGCTTTTAGTACTTTTGGATTAAATTAATTTTTATAACATAACAAGGATCTGTAGAGGTTTTCCTAACAGTTTTGTTACTATATATCAGCCTTACAATAGTAGTACTTTTCTAGCCAGGTTGGGCACAATTTATGCCCAAATTACCCGAAGATTTTTCAATGAAGACTTCTAAGCTTGTTCCTGGAAATACTGGTTGTGTTAGCTTGGGTACTAGTATAATATACTGATTATTATGGCTGTTGTTATTCTTGCCATAGTAGCTGCTTTGAATTTGTAGTGTTTAAAAGTGCTTGAGTAGATGATTGCTAGATACCTCCCCCATCTGACATCAGGACAAAATGATTTTGGAGAGATAAAGCAGCCCAAGAATGCTGCCAAGACAAAATCAGCCCAAGCTACCCCCTGCCTTTCAAACCTGGATCTCCTTGCAATGAATTCTTGACACTGTCTCTGAAGATTTTGACTCCTTGCTGGGGAAAAATATTCCCTAAAGTATTTTCACTCTTTCCTGATTAAAAAAAAATAGACGAGTTACATCATGTGCCTCTAGTTCCCCGTGTCCCATTCCCTCAGGTCATTGTTTCACTTTAGCCATTGCTTTAAAATCTAAAGTTGTGCAGGTGGAATCTGCTTGTTCCCCATTAAAAAATAGACAAACAAAAACTTGACACTCCAACTGCACCACAGATCTCATTTTTGCTGCCATTGAGTCTCTGTAGGGTAGACTTTAGTGGAAACCTCTACAGCTGTCCTGTTAATTCAGAAGCATTCCATTGCAAATCTTTGCATAATAGGGGGCATGCCCCATGAGGCCATCATTATTATAGACTATGGGAACCAACCAACAATGCACTCTTCCCATTGTGGTCACAATAAACAACCTAAGTTTCCTTATGAGCTCCTGGAGGGTCCAGTGCAGAATCCATCCCAGGTATCTACAGGGCACTTGATGTTGAGCTAACATCCCTGGAGCACCTCTTTTACCTTTCCTACTTCTCTTGGCCTAGCCCTATCTTCACTCCTTAGGCTCACTTCTTAAAATAACAACCTGTATTATTCAACCTCTTATTCAGACTCTGCTCTAGGAGGAAAACAATGCTTAGAGAAGAAAGTGATCATTTAAAAGACAGGTGTACAGAAGAAAACTGGAAGTAGCACTGTGGCTCAAAGTAGAAGAAAGCAAGGAGGAAATGTTGTAACTCACTAACATCAGAGAAGAAAAAGAAAGAAGGGTAGATAAAATAAAACAAAAGTGGAAAATATTGGATAATGATTGAATTGCACTGTTCAATATGTAGCAGACTTGTGGAGTACTTTTTAAGTTGCAAAAGTTTAAAAGGTTGAAATTATTTCAAGGACTGTAAAATAGAGTTATCTGAGAGTGTCTTTGGGGAAACCAAGCCCAGTCAGAGATCAAAAATGACTCTTCTGATGAAAGGCTTTCAAGTCCTGATTTAAAGGATAAAAAGTTTCTTTTCTTTCTTTCTTTTAGAGTCTTTCTTCCAAGGCACTTAAGGTGCTTTGGTGAATCCAACCAGTTCCATGATCTCTTCTGGAATTTTGTTTAGATCCCTGGGTGCTAAGCTGCTGCTCACATTCTTCTGAGGCTGCCTTTCTTGTTACTACTTACTGCATTCAAATGGTTCATCTCCTCTGTAGTGAATATCTGCTGCAGGTGGCAAACCATTTTGTGTGAAATATATTCATTCACTTGTAGACACCTACTGTATCTCCAAGTGGCTGAAACTTGGCTGTTTGTTTTCCTTCTTCTGAATGGTAGGGAGGGAAGAAGAGGGCTCTTGCAGTGATGTGAAGTTAAAGTGACTTGGTGATAAGCTTGTCTGAGTTTCTACCTTCCTTGACTATTGATGACACTGGACCACTTAGAACCTTCCATTTGCTACAAGGTCCTCAGTGCTGCCATGCATGAAAGCTGGGAAACTGCTGAGAATGAAGCTGTGGATTGAGGCTTCCCTCCATGAAAGCGTGGTTACCTTGTACACTCAGCAGGATAGGGAGGTTTTCATAGCTGTGCTGTGGCTGGTCTCTGCAGAGGAAAATGAACTTACTGCTCCAGCAAGTCATTCTTACTATTTTGTTTTGCTTTGCTGATGCCTTATTTATAGCAGGTTTTCTTTTTTCAACTGATACTGACATTTAGTTTCTAAGGCTTATTGATGTGTACCATGTGGAATTACCTTGTATGTTTAACTTGCTTTGTGTATCACCAAGCAATTTCATGTCTGCATCTAGATCTCATTGTACTGCTGGGATGTTTGCTCTCTTCCTTTCTCTACCTTTTGCTTCGTGTCCTTTCTTTTCTCCCTGTCCTTCTTCCTCTATCTTTCCTCCCTGTTTCTTTCTTCCCTTCCCTTCTCTTTTCCTTGTCCATTTTCTTTATTCCTCTCTCTCTCTCTCCCTCTCCTTCTCCCTCTCCCTCTGCCTCTTCCTCTCCCCCTCCCTCTCCCTCCCTCCCTCCCTCCCTCCCCTCCCTCCCTCCCATCCCTCCCTCCCTCCCTCTCTGTCTCTGTCTCTCTCTGTCTCTGTCTCTCTCTGTCTCTCTCTCTCTCTCTCTCTCTCTCTCTCTCTCTCTCTCTCTCTCCCTCCCCTCTCTCCCTCCCTCCCTCCCTCCCTCCCTCCCTCCCTCCCTCCTCCCTCCCTCCCTCCCTCCCTCTCTCTCTCTCTCTCTCTCTCTCTCTCTCTCTCTCTCTCTCTCTCTCTCTCTCTCTCTCTCTCCTCTCTTTTTCTTTCCCAGTCCTGGGGCTTGAACTCAGGGCCTGAGCACTATTCTTGGACACTTTTTTTTCTCAAGGCTAGTGCTCTGCCACTTGAGCCACAGCACCACTTCCAGCTTTTTCTGTGTATGTGGTTCTGGGGAATTGAATCCAGTGTTTCATGCATGCTAGGCAAGCATGCTACCACTAGGCCATGCTCCTGCCCCCACCCACCTTTCTTAATGTAACAAATATTTGTTTTTTCAAAGGTTGGCTTGCCAGTGTGACAGTGTGAGTTCTAATCCCAGTCGAAGTGCTTACAATCTGGGTGATCTTAGGTAAATTACTTGCTTGAGCTATAAATCTGAATTTACCTATCATAAGTAATGTACCTTCTATCTGATGACTATAATCTAACCCTTCTATTAATTACAATAAAATATATTAAAAAACAGTTATAATAATAGTCTATATTGATGAAGTAAAATATACTTGTTTATTGGGTAAGTTTCTAGCCAATGGAAAGCTATCAAAATTGCTTCTTCTTCTTTTTCTTCTTCTTCTTCTTCTTCTTATTATTATTATTATTATTATTATTATTATTGCCAGTTCTGGGCCTTGAACACAGAGCAAATATTGGAGATATGAAGAATTGATCCTGATTTACCTTCAAGGTATTCACCGAAGGTGGCAAGAATGTTTTCAGACCGTAAGATAGAGTATGGAAAAAAAATGATTGGTGTTCAGAACTTCCCAGTTCACACATTTATGGCAAGATATACATACACATATATTTATATACATATGTATGTATATATATACATATAGTCAGAAACAGATCTCATGTGGCCATAGATGCATTAGTGATGGCTTTGAAATATGTCAGCTTATTTTCAGGTTCAATGTTTGAAGGTAACATTTATTTGAAAGCATAATCCTTCACATAACACTCTGCAGAAGTTGCATATTAGAACATTATCAAGCAACCTAATGCAATTAGAGCCAAACATTGCTGAGGCGATCAATTTAATAGACCTCTAGCCTTTGAATATAACAGAATAATATATAGTGAAACTCCACCAGATTTTTTCAAATTAGATTCTATGCTATTTCAGCTGAGTAGGAACTTACAGGGCCTGAAGGCACTCAGAAATCATAAGCAGCCAAGGACAAAGGAAGAAAAAACCCAACCAACCAACCAAACAAAATCCCCAAACAAACATATACATGCTGACATCTTACCAAAAAAAGGCATCAAATTTAAAACAGAAACTGGACAGTCACATATTGTTACACCACTTAACATCAAATCAATATTGGTCATAAAGTGAGTTTGTTAATTATTATAACCTCTTACTCCTGCCAGAGGTCAAACAGGAAAGTAGAAATATGATCACCATAAAGCAAAGACTCAGAGGGGTGTTTTCAGTTCTACTGTGAAATATTTGCTGGCTTCAGGGCAAAGACAAAGCTATCTCTGTCCCACTCCTGGAATTAACTTCATCTTTATTCACCACTAGTGCTTGATGGAGAAGCCACATGGTTTCCATTCTATATTTGTGAAAGGATTATTAGAATGTTATCCTGTACTTTGATTTTTAAAACACAAAGCTAAAATTGCTTTGACCAATTGGTGTTAATGCTTCAGATTCCCTTTAGTGGATACATTTTTTTTGGCCCATCCCGGGGCTTGAACTCAGGGCCTGAGCATTGTCCTTGGGCTTTCTCAAGGTTAGAGCTCTACCACTTGAGCCATAGCACCATTTCCAGCATTTTTCTATGTATGTGGTACCAAGGAATCACACTTGGTCTTTGTGCATGCTAGGTAAGCACTTTAGCACTAGGCCACACTCCCAGCCCAGTAAATACATTTTTAAAATGGTACATGCTTCTTATCAATGGGGCTGCATTCTAAGAAATGCATCATTGGATAGTATCTGCATGCAACCAATAGAGAATGTATTTAGGCAAATGTATATAGCATATCCCACTACAACCCAGGCTGTATATAATGTATACAAATATACATACGTATGAATCTATGATAGCCTATTGTTCTGGGTCCATGATAAGCAAAACATGGGATTAAATCAAGTACAAGAGAAAATGGCACAATCAAGTGTGAACATGAGGTACATGAGATTACATGATAACACATAAATACCATAGTAAATTTTTATAAATGGGAGTAGTTAGAATGATAAATATATAATGCCATAATTTACTACCTTTAACAAGTACTGAGTATTATACGTTATTGTGGAATACTTTCCAAAACTGACCACATGGTAGGTCTATTTACCTGAATATCACCATCAGGAAATGAGCCATGTATTACCACGATGTCACAGGCCACAGTGACAATAAATGGTAGGACTTCTATGGCTCCACTGTCATGCATGTGCTTCATCATAACTGAAATAAAGGTGCTGGGTCTAACTGGTGCCAACTTGGGAATATGGTAGATGATAGGGAAAGTTCACAATCCAAAGCAAGCTTGGATAAAGTCAGCTTGACACCCTAAGAAAAACAAACTAAAAGCAACAGAGCTGGGTGTGATTCACTTGGTAGAATATCTGCCTGGCAAATACCAAGCCCTGATTCAATCCCCAGTATTACATACTCACACAAGTCTCCCTCTCCCTCCCCCCCTCTCTCTCTCTCTCACACACACACCATATGTTGGCTCAAACTGTGTATATCCCTTCATTCTTTTATTAATATTTATGTGACAACTTCTCCAGTTTAGATACCGTGTTAAGCAGCCCTGGGGATAGATATATTTGTGAACAATGCAGATCCAGCCGATACACATAGTGCTTACAATAGCTGATACATTTTAAAGTTTCTCCTTTATTAAACTGCCTAGTGAATGAAGTATTTAATGAGTGAATCTTAATTGAGAGCCGCCTGAGATGCTACTTAAAAATATACTCCAGGGCCCTACCCCCAGACCAATTAAATCATATAATCATGAAGGAGAATCCTGGCATAGCTATTTAGGACCCTCCAGCATATTGTGAGGTGTCCCAAATGGAGAATAAGTAAACAATTCCCACATTTTTGATAACATAACTGTGATTAGTTAGTTGCATTCCCTTCCCATTCTCATGTTGAAGTCCCCTAATCCATAGTGTCATAGAAGATGTGATTGTATTTGCAAAGAGAATGCTTGAAGAGATAATCATTAGGATAGATTCTAACTTTGGATGACTATGTCTTTATACAAAGAAGTTTGGACATAGACTCATGCAGGAATGTTCAGAGAAGCAGAGAGCAGGGTGGTGCCCCTTTAAGCAATGGACAGCAGGTTGTCAGCAAACTACCAGAAGTGAGAATAAGACAGAGATAGATAGAATGAGACGGGGGCAGATAAAGAGAGAAAGAGTAAGAGACAGATACAGAAATATAGAGAGATTGAGGGGCAGGCATGAAACACATTTTTCTCCTGTAGCTGTCAGATGCAATCATTGTCTTTAAGAGCCCACTTGAACATCTCTGATCATCTTTCATCTTCTTTCCCTCCTGAAAATGCCCCCCTGCCCCTGCAGCCTCTTGAAGCCAGGTAGAAAGCATCATCTCTGCTCCCTCCAAGGAAGCCTATCTTAATTAAGAGGCCAAGTGCTGACATGTAAATGACCAGCCCACTTGGAGCCAGAGTCTTATAGCCTAGGTCCGTGATGAATAATCAATAGGCAATAATCCACTTTCCCACACTAGCTGCTTGTGGCAGATCAATAAAGTTCTCCCAGACACTTGTCTTAGTGCCTCCTCATTTGACTTGCTCCAGCAACACTCCAGTCTTCCCTCTTTAAGTTATTGTTTAGGAAATTCAATTTACAAATTACTTCCAATATGAAATGTGTAAGAGATTTGCTTTAATGTCTTCTTAGCTGTAAAATCAACCACTGTTTCAACTGCCTGGCTCAGGGATGAGTAGAATGTCTGGCTGCTTAGCAGAGCTCTCCTTCTTTATGAGTTTCTGGCCAGGAATAGCACCTTCAAAGGCAGGATTGTTCCACAGACCTTGTTTCCTAAATCTCTAAACATTGGACCCCTATGTCAAGTAAGTTCCCCTCTCCTGTGTGAGAGTCCTGGGGTAAAAATAAGCTATTTTAGAAACACATTCCTCCTAGCAATGAATTTTTGCTCATTGAATGTAGATTCATGAGACAAGTACTTTCCAAAGCTTGTATGTATATGGATTTCTCCTTTCTCTTTATTCTTTTTTTTTGCGGGGGGGGGGAGAGTGGGTCATCCATCTTGGGGCTTGAACTCAGGGCCTGGACTCTGTTCCTAAGCTTTCTGCTCAAGGGTAGTATTCTGTCAGGTAAGACACACTTTTACTTTCACTTAATTGGTTAATCAATGCTTAATTGGAGATAAAAAGTCTCAGATTTGTCTGTGCAGGCTGGTTTTGAAAGTGGGTCCTTAGATCTCAGACTCCTGTTCAGGTAGGATTGCAGGCTTGGTGCCTAGGTCTGTCTTTCTTTCTTTCTTTCTTTCTTTTTTCTTTCTTTCTTTCTTTCTTTCTTTCTTTCTTTCTTTCTTTCTTTCTTTCTTTCTTTCCTTCTTTCTTTCCTTTCTCTCTCTCTCTCTCTCTCTCTCTCTCTGTTTTTTTCTTTCTTTCTTTCTTTTTTTGGGGGGGACTCCAATTCATTTAATTCTGCTTTGATTTTAATAATTTGCTTCCTTCTAGTGGGATTAGGGTTGATTTGTTGCTCTTTTTCCAGGAGCTTAAGGTGACACAATAAATTGTTGGTTTGCGATTTTTCCAATTTGTTTTTTTTGTATTATTTTTTATTGTATTTAATAAAAGGGTAACATGATATTTGCCAGATAGAAGGTGCATTAATTCACATACATTGATACCCTTCCAGGCACTCAGAGCTATAAATTTTCCTCTGAGTACTGCCTTTGCAGTGTCCCAAAGGAGCTGGCATTTTGTGTGCTCCTTTTTGTTAAATTTTATAAACTGTTGGATTTCTGTTCTGATCTCTTCGATGACCCATTGGTGATTCAACAATGTGTTGTTCAATCTTCATGAGTTACAGGGTTTTCGTTGGTGGAGATGGGTGCTCAGTTCCAATTTGATGCCCTTGTGGTCTGAGAGAGTGCAGGGAATAGTTTCAGTGTTTCTGAATCTGTCCAGGTTTGTTTTATGCCCTAAAATATGGTCTATTTTGGAACATGTTCCATGTGCTGCTGAAAAAATCGTATATTGTGTTGTTGCTGGGTGGAATAATCTGCAGATGTCTGTTAGATCTAGTTGGTCTATACAGTTGTTCAATTCTAAGGTTTCTCTGTTGAGTTTTTGCCTGGTTGATCTGTCCGTAGGTGAGAGTGGTGTGTTAAAGTCACCAACGATCACTGTGTTTCGATCTATGTATGGTTTCAGTGAAAGTAAAGTTTGCTTGATGAAGTTCAGAGCTCTGGGATTTGGTGTGTAGATATTTAGGATGGTTATGTCCTCCTGGAGGAAAGATCTGTTTAATAGTATGTAGTAACCTTCTTTGTCTTTTCTCACTAATTTTAGTTTGAAGTCTATTTTATCTGATATGAGGATGGCAACTCCAGCCTGTTTATGGGGGCCATTAGCTTGATAAAGTTTATTCCAACCTCTCACTTTTAAAAAATATTTGTTTTTTGGGCTAAGATGTGTTTCTTGAAGACAGCAGAATGACGGATCTTGCTTTTTGATCCAACTAGATAATCTATGTCATTTAATTGGAGAGTTAAGTCCATTGATATTGAGAGTCAGAATTGAGAAATATTAATTAGTTCCTGCCATTTTTACAAGCTTTCATTAGGGCCTGTGTCTTGACAGTTCTTTTGGTACTTAGATGGTATGAGTTTTAGGTGCCATTTCTTTCTCTGTATTACATTTGTGTTGGTTTTTTATGTGTAGAACATCTTTGAGAATTTTCTGTAATGTTGGTTTTGTTGCTACATAATGTTGAAGCTTTTCCCTGGAATGGAATGTTTTTATTGTTCCCTCAGTTATGAATGAGAGCTTAGCTGGGTACAGTATTCTTGGTTGGTAGATATTTGACTTCAGAGCATGATATATATCCTTCCAATCTCTTCTTGCTTGCATGGTCCCAGCTGAGAAATCTGGTGTTATTCTGATTGGTTTGCCTTTATAGGTGATTGTTCTCTTCTCCCTGGCTGCTTTTAGGATCCTTTCTTTGATCTCTATTGATCCAGTTTGGATTATAATGTGGTGGTGGGATGTCCTTTTCTGGTCAGGTCTGTTTGGGGTTCTAAAAGTTTCTTGTATCTGGATGGGCCTGCCCTTCTGGATATTTGGGAAGTTCTCTGAGATGATTCCCTGAAGTATATTTCCAATACCATTGACCTCTTTCTCCAGACCCTTCTTTGCCAGTTAGAAAAATGGCGCTGTCAGCAACACCTCTCAGGCTCCAATTGCTTGGCCGGGTCCTTGCCAGCAGTCAAGATGGCGCTGCTCTCAGCTGGAGGGGGAGGGGCTCCCTCGAATGCCCTTCTGCCAGCAGAAGTGAAAACTTCTCCTCGGAGCTACTCAAAAATTGCTGGGTTCTCCAGTTCCATGAAGCTGGCAGGTCCATGCACAACCGGGTGTCGGCTCTGGGTTCGCGCAGGCTCTGTGTGGCTCTGTCTGCAGCCACCATGAAGCACTATCTTCCCCGGCTGGCAGGGCTCCAAGCTGTCTTCTGGGGCTGGTATTCTGCATTTTTCCTCTCTGACTGAGATCTCTGTGGTACTAAAACTTACTTAGGATCAATTTTTGGCAAAGAACTGTCTCCTACACTGCCAGAACTTGAATCTTGGTGGGAGCTCAGTACTTCTCACACTGAACTGCCGCCATCTTCCCTAAAATCCACTTCTTTCTTTCTTTCTTTCTTTCTTTCTTTCTTTCTTTCTTTCTTTCTTTCTTTCTTTCTCTCTCTCTCTCTCTCTCTCTCTCTCTCTCTTCTTTCTTTCTTTCTTTCTTTCTTTCTTTCTTTCTTTCTTTCTTTCTTCTATCTTTCTTCATGGGACTTGAACTCTGGGCCTGGGCTCTGTTCCTGAGCTCTTCAGCTCAAAGCTGTTGCCCTACCCCTACCTCCCTGTGGAGTCACAGCTCTACTTTCCCTTTTCTAGTGATTAATTGGAGATCAAAGTCTTATGTTCTTTAGTGCTAGGGCTGGCCTTTGGACTGTGATCATCAGATCTCAGCCTCCTCAGTAGCTAGGATTACAGGCATGAACCACTGTGCCTGGCTATTTATTTATTTATTTATTTATTTATTTATTTATTTTTATCACAGCACTCAGCTCCTTTTGTGAAATCATTCTCTTGTGATTGTTTCCCCTCCCCCTTCTCCTCCTCCTCCTTCTTCTCCTCCTTTTCTTCCTCCTCCTCCTCCTCTTCCTCCTCCTTCTCCTCCTTTTCTTCCTCCTCCTCCTCCTCTTCTTTCTCTTCTCATTTTCTAATTGCTAGTCTCCACCATTCCCATGTGGATTACTTTCTATTAGTGTGACCAAAATACTGAAGAGAACAACTTATGGGATGAAGGAGGGAGGTGGGGGAAGAGAGGGAAAGAGAGCAAGCTACTTCCTCTAGCCGGGTTCCACCTCCAGTACCCCATCATCTCCCAAATTGTGCCACAATTTGGAGAAAATGTTCTATATACTCTAGTCATAACTGGATTGTGTAGGCTTAGAAGAGGCATAATTTATCCACTATCAACAAAAATTTTGGAAAAAACAATGTTTTCCTTATTACTGGGTAACAATAAACTCTCCTAAACTTAACTAGCAAGAAAACCCATTCATTCTTCTTGGAGTCCCTATGGGGTCAAGTGTTGATTTTCTGGTCTGAGTGTTTTGGGTATCTTGAGTAATCCCTAAGTGGACTCTCATGAGAAGCCTCTCCAGGCATGGTTCCCAGGCTGTGTGAGCAAAAGCTACCATTCGGTTTTGGCAGATTCCATGAGTTGAAGGCTAGTCACGGGTCTTGACCAAGTGTTAGAGCTATTGCTATACTGATCTTTCTTTTTTTTTTTTGCCAGTCCTGGGCTTGAGCTCAGGGCCTGAGCACTGTCCTTGGACTTTCTCAAGGCTAGAGCTCTACCACTTGAGCCTCAGCACCACTTCCGGCTTTTTTTTTCTATATATGTGGTACCAAGGAATCCAGCCCGGGTCTTCGTGCATGCTAGGCAAGCACTTTAACCATTAGGCCAAATTCCTGCCTATACTGATCTTTCTTATAGTCTAAATAATATACATGTGTGTGTGTGTGTGTGTGTGTGTGTGTGTGTGTGTGTGTGTTCATGCATGTGCAGTCTATCTGACCTACATATGTGTGTCAGCATTTGGGATATAAAATGTATACCTTATACAGACACATGTTAGATGTTTACATTTCTTCTGGTTCTAAAAATAAAAAAATCTGAACACTACAAACACTCACTGTAATCTCAACTCCTACGCTACCCCTACTGAACTGACATCACTGCATTTAGAATAAAATTTTATTTTTATACTCACATAGTGAGGTGCAAGGATTCAAGTTAGGTACACCATTTCAAGACACTGGGAGTAGTTTCTAGAATAAATTATATTGATCTTAATTCAGACATTTAAATTTGTTATGTTTATTGCCTTTGCAATTGAAGAATTGATCTCAACAAAGCAGACACAGAAGAATAGATTGTTTTTATTGAATTCACCATGACCTGATTAAAAACATGGTCATTGTTGGGAAAATAATCTTACTTCCTGTTTTATTACAGATGCTCCCCACTCAAATATATCAGTTTAATAAGTAAGTAAAGAAGATAATAAAATTTATTTGGTATTGTACTAACTGTTTTGGGGGCAGTTAGAAAACACATTTCTTGAAGTATTTCTTTTATTCAAAAGAAAAGTTTGGTTAATAGGATTCCTCTTACTCTTTGTTGAATGTCAACCATCAGATGGGTAGGTAATTAGATAACTCACACAGATACTAGTCTAGATTTTTATTTCCTGAAAGAAATGTTGAAGTGAAAGTCAGGACTCAAATCATTACTTTTCTTAAAACATAGTGAAACACTCGAGTTTGATTTAGAAAGTTGCTGGAAAACAGAAGGGAATAGAGAAGAAAGTGAAAATTATTCCAAGAACTATGTCATGAGACAGAATAAGATGTATTGCCCGCTGCTTAACTACATTAAACTGGCAAAGTCATTAGACAGCTGTGGACTGTACTGGCCACAGAGCTTCCATGCATCCTTCAGCCCTTCTGACTAGGTGCCTATTCCAGGGCACATCTCAGGGATCCAGTCAGCTTGCTGTTTCACATACAAGTCTTTCAGGGGCAATAGGCTATGATGTGTCCAGGGGTTTGCTCAAGGTCATGGTGATATGATGTATAGGGGGTCTGCAAACAGCACTGCTTAGGCTGTGGTGAGGGATGCATAATCATGGCCTTTGCCTTGATTGTGTACTTTGGAGGTGAGGCTTTCCTAAGGACTGTGCAAAGCATGAAGAACTATTTACAAAGAAACATACAAAATCAACTGCTTAGGTGGCACTATTCATACCCTGCTAGTGTATTCAGCATCACACACATCCTTAGCTGACCTACATTGAGATGACTCCTTTTTAAACATCATTTTACTTGCCAGGCTTTGCTGGTGAATGGTCAAGTTGGTGTGAGCTGTACATATCTGATACTATAAAGTTCAGGAATTGCTTTCTGCTTTTGTGCCATCCAATTATGAATCTCTCTTTTTGGTTTTAAAATATTTGTATTTTCTTTCTGGTACTTTTGGAAATCAGACCTGACAGGTAGTAAATAACATGATGACTGTATGATTATTGCTGGTTACTTTTATATAATAATCATTAGATATTTTCCAGGGCAGATTTTCACTAACGATTTAGGAGGGCAAGCTCTGTTTTTCTGCATGTAGAATTCTAATTCTAACCTTTTTCATTTTATCTTTAGCTGCACAAAGGAGTTGCCATTTAGTAAACCAGTTTATAAATAAAAATATACATATACATACAGACACACATACACACACAAATATATATATATATATATATGTATATCTTGCTGGCCGTGAAATTTGAACTCTGGGTCTGTGTGCTATTCCTGCTCTTCAGCTCAAGGCTTTCATCCTACCCCTTGAGCCACAGCCCCACTTCCCATTTTCTAGTGGTTAATTGGAGATAGGAGGCTCACAGTCTTTAGTGCCTGGGTTGGCTTTGAATCTCCATCCTCAGATCTCAGCTTCCTGAGTAGCTAGGATTACAGTCGTGAACCACCGCACACAACTAATACAAACATACCATGGCCAATGTTTCCTCTTTCAATATTCTTACCCATTCCTCCTTTACTTACCCATACCCTCACTCATCTTCATTTTGTAGCATATACATTGGATTCATGTATATGAATCTTGCATTTCTACCTTTTATCTTTTCTTTTCTTCATTCA
The DNA here is from genome assembly GCF_031878675.1 of Megascapheus bottae. Lineage (NCBI taxonomy): Eukaryota > Metazoa > Chordata > Mammalia > Rodentia > Geomyidae > Megascapheus > Megascapheus bottae. The sequence goes on from NC_143510.1 coordinate 34,535,783, forward strand.
TTTATGCCTTTCCCTTACCCTGATTCCTCTCTTTAGACAAACTGATAGAAAAAAGATGGTATATGTGGAATTTTATACAATGAAATTTTATTCACCCATTAGAACGAATGATATTGTAGTATTTTAAAAAAAGGAAACACTTGGAAAAATTATGTCTAGTGAAGTAAGTCAGGCTCAGAGAGACAAAGAATCTATGTTTCCCTCATATGTGGAAACTAGATGTAGCTTACCAACTCATACATTGGGGCATATGCAAGTATATGCAAATGTACTAAATGAAATTAGATTCAAGGGAGAGCTAAAATTCCTTTAAAAGCCAAAATCAAAGTTCAGCAAAATCAATTATCTTTCAAGAGACTAGGAGATTTTGTAGGTGTGCAGTCAACATGACTGATTCTAATCTTTAAGCAGAGTTGCTTTCATCATTTGTCTGGTCCACGACTGTGGCTTTCTTTTATTATTATTAATTCTTATTATATTATATTACACATAGTTGTACAAGGGGTTTCAATTCAGTATATTAGTTTATGAATACAATTCAATTTGATCAATGTCACCCATTCATTATTCTCCTCCATGTCACCCAATTCTACCCTTCCCCTCAATTTTTTCAGTTCCATTTGCATATATACACATTGAATACTGTGACCATATTTGCCCATGTTTCCCTTCAAACGTTTTTTGTTGTTGCTTTTTGTTTTTTGTTTTATGTGGGTCATGGGGCTTGAACTCAGCCTAGGCGCTGTCCCTGAGCTTTCAGCTCAAGGCTACCACCCTACCCTTGAGCCAAGCCCCACTTCCTATTTTCTAGAAGTTAATTGGAGATAAGAGTCTTGGGTTCTTTTATGCCCAAGCTGGTTTTGAACCATGATCCTCAGGTCTTTGCCTACTGAGTAGCCAGGAGTATAGGCATGAGCCACCGTGTCTGACTCCCTTCAAATATGTATCTCCCTCCTCTTGACATGACTCTGCCATCAGTACCTCAAGTTTCAGCTCCTGATATTCATTTTTGAAATACTAAAAGTTAGTCATTCAAAGGAATAACATCATTGGAATTTTCCTTTGCCTATACAATACTTCAGTCAATATATTTGCATATGTATGCATATGGACTTGTAAATGCTTTATATATACATTTATAAATTAGATCTAATATTCACATATGAGGAAGAACATGTGTCCTTTGGCTTTCTGAGCCTAACTTACTTCACTTAACATATTTTTTCCAGATCCATTCATTTCTCTGCAAAATATGTAATATTCTCCCTGAGAGATGAGCAAGATTCAAGTATATATATATATATATATATATATATATGTGTGTGTGTGTGTGTGTGTGTGTGTGTGTGTGTGTGTCTTTTCTAAACTGATTTTCAAATGAGATGAACACATGCACAAATAATTGTACGCTTTAGGTATTATTAGATGCTTAGATGCAAAAATCAGACAGGCTTAAATTCATTTTTCTTACCCATTGGTCCTTGATTTGTTCCAACTTATATTGGATGTGATTTAAGAAACTAATTGTTATAAAAATATGTCTTTGTGAGTGAAGGGGGAGACACGGAAATGGAGGGACTAAGGCTGAACAAATTCTTCCATGGTCTTCATGGGACACTGTGTTGAAAACAAACTATACAACTTGTGAATGGGGATAAGAGGGAAAAGCTGGGAGAGAGAAAGGGAAGGGTTTACACTCTTCAAAAAGAAATGTCCTCTTTGCCTTGCTTATGTAACCGTAATCTCTACGTGTCACCTTTATTATGACAATAAAAAATTTAAAAATATTTATAAAACCTTGTATTAGTTCTGTACAAAGCAAGCACTATATGACACCAGAAAAAAATAGGTAAATATATATTTAGACAATGATAAAAGATTAACTTTTGAGCAATTTGTTATTTAGAGATTTGGTCTATATTTTCTTCCACAATTTTTCCATGTGACTATCTTTTCATCCCTGAATGAGATGATGCTGTTTTCAGTCTGATTATTTATCTGAAAATTCCAATCAATAATGCTTTTTCAGCTTTGCTTTGAATGGATTTACAGTATTTTATTGTACAGATGTATCATAATAAACTAACATTATTCTTGGATATTGTGATTGTCTACAAAATACTATAATTAAAGCTTTATTTTGCTGGGTGCTGCTGGTTCATGTCTATAATCCTAGCTGAGATCTGAGGATTGCAGTTTAAAGCCAGCTCAGGCAGGAAAGTCCTGTGAGACTCTTGTCTCCAATGAATAACAGAAAAAGCCAAAAGTGGTGCTGGCTCAAGAGAGCAAAAGCAGAGCAGGGACAGTGCCTAGGCCCAGAGGTCAAGCCTACGACTGGGGGAAATTTTTTTCCAAAAGCTGCACTTCTACCTCAACTAAGTGGTTCAGTTGCTTCATGAGGACTAATTAATACATGCTGAGTTTATGGAAGAAAAGCATATGCAATTTAATGTTTCTAACCAGGTTACTAAATTCCCCTTAAACTCTACTGGCTTATGCCTTATTAGCAATATATGTTAGTGACTCGTTACATCTTTGCAAGTAGTAGAGTTTTTCTCATTGTTATTTTAATTTTCGTATGTTTAATTACCAGTCAGACTAGAGATTTTGTTATCATATATTTATTACCTACTAATAGACCACATATTAAATCACTTCAATAAATTACTCTGTGAAATGTTTATTGAGTGACCTCTACCCACTAAATTAGTATATTAGCAGAGGACATTAAAAATAGCATTGTTTTATCAGTATCTACTTATGTATTGACAAGAAAAGTATTATAAGACAAATAATATGTGATAAAAATCACAATGCAGAAGAATCAATTTAGTCAGATCACATCAATATTAGAAAGTGATAGAAGAACTAAATTACACTTAAAATTTGTTTGCTTACTTCCTTGTGAAGTCATTGTAGACTTTACTTGAATACTTAAATTAAAAACATGAAAGAAGTTCATTTCTTGTGGCCTACTTTGATAATCTTTTCCAGAGCCTATCGGATTATTTATTTATGCATTTATGCATTTATGCATTCATTCATTCATATCTTTTGTGGTGCTGGGGAATCAAGCCAGAATCTTGCAAATGCTAGATAAGAACAGTACAACAGGAATAAACCTGGAGTATTTAAAAAATTCTTTTGGAGTTACTTTGTGCAGTTTTAGAAAAAATATATACATGGACCAATGTAACAACCATCCCATTAAAAGATGGGCCAAAAACTTAAAGTCTTCTCTGAAGAAGAAATAAGATTGGCCTATAGTTACATGATGAAATGTTCGATATCTCTGGTCATAAAAGAAATGCAAATCAAAACAACTCTATGATTCCACATCACTCCAGTTAGAGTGGCCAGGATCAAGAAAACTAATAACAACAGATGCTGGAGGGGATGTGGCCAGGAGGGATCACTACTACACTGTTGGTGGGAGTGCAAACCCATTCAACCACTATGGAAAGCAGTATGGCAGTTCCCCAAAAGACTAAACATAGAGCGCCCCTATGACCCAGCAATTCCACTACTTGGCATTTACCCAATTGTCCAGAAACAAGGACATACTAAATCCACCAGCACAATGATGTTCATTGCAGCACTATTTACCATAGCAAAGATATGGAACCAACCTAGATGTCCCTCAGTTGATAAGTGGATCAACAAGATGTGGTATTTGTACACAATGGAATTCTATGCTGCTGTTACAAAGAATTACATCACCCCATTTGTAAGAAAATGGAAAGATTTAGAAAAAATCATATTAAGTGTTCAAAGGAACATAGGCCCAATAGTCTCCCTCATTTGTCATAATCAGTAGAAACCTTGGGCTCTCCTAGCAGAGATTTACAATAGAACAAAATCTAGAGACCTTAGGCCAAATAGTATGACAGTAAATGTAAGGACCTCCAGGAGAAGAAAATAAAAGCCATATAATGAGTGACTGTTGTCCTTAATGTACTATGTTATCTCATCTCTTTTGCCATCCTTTGGTTATCTCATATTGTTACATATTTCACCTTATTATCTGATATATTTTATATGTGCTTAATTGGTTATTTGAAATTGGATAGGGAAAGGGGGAAATCAAGATAAGTGGGGGGTGGGTGGGAGGGAAATGTTGACCACGTCATAAGAAAGGGTATCAATGTTTGTGAAGTTATGCTCCTTCTGTCTGGTGAATATAATGTAACCCTTCTATTAATCACAATAAAAAATTTAAAAAATAAAAAATTATTTTAAAAATTAAAAAAAGAATATATACATCCAGTACACATTGTTTTTCATGTTCCTTTGTCCTTTGGCAGAACAACCTTGAGATCTGCTGTTGTCCCAGGTGAAGATTTCTTGACTTGTTTCTTACAGACTCTGGAATTGTATTATGGGGACCTATCATTTGTTAGGTTCCTTGTAATAAAAAGTAACATTATTTTCCCCTAACTTTTAGCTTCAGTGAAAGCACACACAGACACAGACACAGACACAGACACAGACACACACACACACACACACACACACACACACTCACAGACACACACGCACACACGCTCACACAGAGTTAGAAATCAGTGCAGTTATTCTGGGAAACAGGATAAAGATTGCTCAAAAACCTAGAATTCAAACTACTACAAATCCAGCAATTACATTCCTTGGTATATATATCCAATGAAACTGATACTGGCACACTAAAGAGATTCCAGTAATTTAATATTGATTGCACCACTATTCAAATGAATAAGATATGAAATTACACTACTTGTCCACTAGTGGATAAATGGATGAAGAATGGAGTTTAAATACACAGGAGAATAATATTCAGTTACAAAAAACCCTATTCCCTCAAATTACAAGTAGATATGAAGAATATAATATGGAATGTAATGAGCTAGAAATCCAAAGGCAGATACCATATGATCTCACTAACATGTGGAATCTAGAAAGTAGAATTGGTAGAAGCCAAGTACAATAGAGGTTACCAGATGCGAGGGGTTGAGAAGAGTAAGGAGGTAGTAGTGCAGGACACAACCTTTTCATTAGATGGGAGGAATAAGTTCAAGAGGTCTATTGTGTCCCATGCTGACCATAATTGATAAAAAATAATGTAGTAATTTCTTGAAAATCACAGAGTAGATGTTAAATGTTCTCACCACCAGAAATGAAACTTGTATATGAGGCAATATTCTCGTTAAGCGGATCATGTATGTTAATTAGTCCATGGCTGTCAATTAGGTTGGGTTAGCCATTCCACAATTGTACGCATCACATTGCATTGATATATATATATATATACATATTACATCTAATATTTTATTTGCCAATTAAAAATGAGGAAATGGATTAAGACAGTGATTTAGATTTAGATTACGATTTGGACAAATTAAACACAGAATTGTACACTGAAAAGAACAGCAATAGACAATTGTTGCCTTCTGAAATGAATTCTTTCTCCTCTGAAATAACTACTACCTCACAGAAGGAAAAAAAGAGCTTTTGTCCTTTAGATTTTAGGTCATAGAAAAAAATACAGCTTAGAATCTGATTTTGTTCTTTTAACTGTCAAATTCCTCAGCTGGACATAAGAATAAAAGAAAGGGAGTAGATTTTGGTAGCTGAAGGACTTATACAGTGCAGACATTTAATGTCTCATTAATACTCTCTCAGGGTCATATTTATACATCAGAAGTTATCTTTTCCTGTGAAAATGAAGATTAATTTGTTTGGAAGAATTTATTTCCTGTTGAAATCAGAAATTTGTCTGAATCTTAAACAGGGCATTGTCATAGTTGAGCAGATTGAATATTGGACATTATAAAGAGTAGGAACGTTTATGAAAAATGACATAATTTATTTTGTGAAACCAATTCCAAATACATGAAAGCACAGGACTGAATTAATTCATCAAGAATATCAATAAGCTGATAAAGCAGGGCATTCTGACTTCAATCATAATCTTTAAGCTATATTTGCAGAAAAATTACTTATACAACAGCCATATATGTGATTAATGGGTTGTTGGTGGCATTAATTACATATTAGAATGCTAGGTCTAAAATATCTTAGGACTTGAAAAAAAATACTGATTTTCATTAAAATTCTTGGCTGTGTTCCAAAATCTCAAATGGGTTTGTATTGGAGCTGTAAGGAAATGTATTTTAGCTAAAATGAGAGGAATATTATGTTTAGAAAGTCTAAATGCAGCATTAACATAACCATGTCATTTATTTAATCAAAAATACTTACTTAGAGATAAATAGCCAGGCTCATATTTGTCTATATACATTTTAAGAGTTAAAGTCTTGAAACATGTATGTACATATATCTGTAGACACCTGGTCATCTATAGAGCTACAAAGCCCTAGAACTTCTTGCTAACTGTATGGGTGCAGTTTTACAATGGTGGCCTCTGTAGCTGTTTAATAACAAATGTTGAAAATTCATAAATTCAATTGAGCACTGGAGTAGCAGCATTAATCATCATTAGAAGACAAATAGTGCATATAAGGATGGTTTTCTTACATATTAACAATGTTTTATCCACCATTACCACTGAACACCACAACTTAGAATGAGGGTAGAAATAAGAAATGAGAAAACCTGTGTTTACTGAGGTCTAGAATTCTTGAATAAATCTGAAAATGAGAATCAATGTGGAAGCAATGTATGATTTTGTTGTTTTGGACACCTCAATGGTTTCATAATTCTAAGTATGAACTATAATTTTTGTACCAGTAACACCAATAATAACCAACAGTGACAAGACTCCCTCTCCCCTCAAGCCCCACCCCTTTTCATTCAAATGAAGCACTAAGGTTCGGAACTACAATCCTTGAGGGGTTTGGGCTCTTGACAATGGTGTAGAAAAGAGAGCTTGATGCTTTATTCTTCATGAACTTTTTTTGTATGTGTCTAGTGTTTTTAAAGCAGATTTTTAAAAAACAACAACAATGTGTTCTAAATATATCAACGAAGAGCTTGAGACTATTATAACTCCAAGGTAACATTTTGTGAGGTGAGAAAATATTACAATGTGACTGATGGAGCCACTGAATTGTTTGCCTGTGGGATTAGCAATTAGACAACTTCCCTGTTCCCAGGATTTCAGGAAATAGCAGAATGATGGGAAGAAGAGAGGGAGATTCATTTGGATCTTTTGCTATTTGTGAATATAATTTAATTATAGTCTTGGAAGTAAGACAATTAAGCCTAACTGTCCTGAAACTTTAGGGTTGAGACATGGTGTTATGTGCCTCTCTGGAAAAACTGAAGTTGATTTCTATTCCAGACATTCTGATTTAATTGCGTAGAATCTGATGTTGCATCATGATAGGTAAAATTTCACCAGTGGTTTTCAATGCACAGCAAACTCTGAGAATCAGTAAAAATAATAATGGCTATGGGGCCGGGAGTTTTGCCTAGTGGTAGAGGGTTTGCCTAGCACACACGAAGGCCCGGGTTAGATTCCTCGTTACCACATACATAGAAAAAAGGTGGAAGTGGTGCTGAGGCTCAAGTGGTAGAGCTCTAGCCTTGAGAAAAATTCCAAGGACAGTGCTCAGGGCCTGAGTTCAACCCCCAGGACTGGCAAAAAAAAATAATGGCTAAAACAATAAAGTAGAATGATGGTTATGCTGTTCAATGTATACAGTATATGTGAAGATGAATGTAGAAAAAATGAAGGGATGAGTGTGGTTGGGAGTGGTTTGGGGGGTGATGAAAGGGTATTGGTCAAGAGGCATTGTTCTCACAAACTGGCATGCTGAATTGCAACACCTTTGTGCAGTACTTAAACATAATAAAATGATGGTAAAAAGTATTCATGCTCTGAATTTAGGGTGAACCTAATTTGAATCACAACGTTTATACCACATAACTTTAGACAAGTTATTTGACCTCTCTGAGACTCAGTTGTTTCTGTAACATGGCAATAATAATAGTATTTACCTTTAAGGTTTATTTTTTAAAGTAAAATAGCCTGCTTAGTATAGAGCTGGAACATAATGAAGACTCAGAAGATAGAAGCTTTTATCAATATTATGAGTTTCAGTGAGAGAGAGTTTTGGTAGAGTTTAAAGGGGAATTAAGTTCAATAACCAGCACAATATTGGATGAAGAAAAATATGGCTTTCACTATTCCAGGAATCAGGTGGTGAAAAAAACTGAGAAGTTCCCCCAAGACTCTGCCTTACAAGAGTCTCATTAATCACTTCATTTGACTTATTGCCATTGTGTATAATTCTGAGTTTTGTGTCAAAGAAAAGATTTGTCAGAACGATACCACATGGGGGCATGTGATAATTTCCGTTACCCATGCAATTTCTGGAAGGTTTATTTAGGAAACAGGCCCAGTTTCTAATAATTTAAAAAACAATGAGTGGGGTAGTTCTATGGCTTAATAAACCATTGAAAATAAATGTCAGATTGAAGACAGGGATTCGGATATGTCTGTCTTGCAAGTAACTGAGAATCTAATCAGAGCCCACCAGATTTAATTCCCACATTGGTAAGTTTATTTTATGCTCACATCATCTTCTGTTTTTAACAAGAGCTAAGTATGTACTTCACAGGTGGCTGTTTTCACACAGATAGACTGTATTTCTTAATTAAAATTTTATTTTGGGATAATTGTGTTTTGCGATATTCAGTGAGATGGTGGCTATCTCAAAATACAGAATCACATAGTCAAAAGAAATATGCATTCTTTTCTTAGCTCCCCTTATGGTAACATGTTGTAAAACTAAAGGACTTTCTGTATGTATCATAGCTAAGGTATAGATATTAAACAGAAACATTCGTATCACTTCAAGGTTTCACATGTTTTCATTTATGGCCATACTCACTTCCTTTTTGCTCTACCACTTGGTAAACCCTGGCAAACAACAATTGCTCTCCATTTGCATAAAATTCCAAGAATATTGCATAACTGGAAGGAAGCAATTTATTGTAATATTGATTTTTGGCTTTCTTAGATCAGACACAAAGCCTATAGAGATTTTCTTCTCACGTGTGCATCACCTGATGTCAGCGAGCCCCACAGGCCATGTGTCAAGCAGCATGTGGCAAGAAAAGCGGCATCATCAGACTCCCAAAGGAATATATGGACAAGTACTTTGTCCTCAGAATTTAGGGCTGCTGTTAGGTGGTTGCATTTAGACCTGTGCATATTATCATTTTATAACATACTGCCAGAAATGGAATTAAAGCCTTTCTGCGCACATTAAGGAGCTGTAGAAAAAGCAGAAATCAGCACTATAAAATTGGTCTACATTATAAGCAAGTGTCAACTAATGACTTCAGTAGGCTGAAAATCCTTGCTTATTTCAGCCAAGACTTTGCTGATTTTCAGAGGTGAAAAAAAAACCCTCTTGCCTACGATGTACCCCTGGTCTTCTACCTCCTTGATATAAAATGGTTCTCTCATCCGAGTTTTGCTATAGTAATCATCCAAACTGCCAGATTTAATGAAAAGACTTCTTGGGTTTATTCTTGAGAATGAAACTCATAGCCTTCAGTCAACAGGCAAATTCTGGATGTGTGATGGCTGATGGGGGCATGTGGATAGCACAGGGAGCCACATGACTGCATGTCTCTTTCAAACAACTACCATTCCCATGCCTAGGTTTGTGTCTAGAGCTTGTTCAGTTTTCCTGCCTGTCATTGTTTTCAGGTTCGTTGATTTTACCTCAGAAAATCCCACCAGTTCCTGTGCCTTTAGCCCTGATGGCCAATTTGTTGCCCTTGCAATTATATTTCAAAAATCTGAGAATCAATTATTTCTTCCTATACAAATACAGTAGTAGAGACTTGGAGAGATAAAAGTGGTTATGGTCAGATATTTGTTGCTAATAATGGAGAGGGAAAGCAAGATTCCTGGGCCTCTAAAACATTTTCTATTATTTTATGAATATTTCTATAATTACTTATTTCTTTCATATAGCTTTATAACCTCCTTAAGGGCAGGAGAGGGAGAAAATGATCATCTATCACTAGTGTGTTATCAGTGGTAGGAGTAGACCCAAATGAAGAAAAGGATATTATCAAGGATATGGCTCAGTGGTAGAACACTTGTGCAATCTAATCTTCCTCATCAGAAAGGAAAATGACTATTGAAAATTAAAGGAAAGCCAAAAATAGATAAAATTTGATTTGAATAGACAAAAATACCAGATACTTTCTAAGTTTTTGTGAAATCTCTGGATTCTAGCCTACCTGGAGTCAGGATCTGAGTCAGAGCTGAATGGATGTGTTTTCCATGACATTCTTATAGGGGTAGTCAAAATGTATGCAACCAATTGCTTTTTGATATAAAATAAATGGTTTATCATTAAAAGTGACAGAAAGTGAACTAAGAAGTTCAAAACAAAGGACAATTTATTCAAGAATGGTTTAAGGTACAGCTAGATTCATGCATTTAATGGTGGGAGTCAGGAATTTGTCTTTCTATATCCCTTGGCATTCTAAAATATGCAACACTAAACTTGCATTTTATGAGATTAGAAACTGTGTGGTTATGAGTGCTTTTCTGAATAATTTCAGTAAAAGTCATGTGCATTGGATTCTCCTGGAACTTTTGGAGTTATTTCTCCTTTTTACACCAATCCCAAAAATTATACCAAGGACTAGATTGTTCTGATGATACAGCCAATTCCTGCTTACTTCTTGACCTCTGAGATGAATTTGTTTCCATTTAAATTTTTACAAACTATTTGGAACCAGTGGCTTATTCCTGCTTTCCTTGCTTTTCAGGAGACAGGTCATAAGGACTATAGTTTGAGGCCTGTCTTAACAGTTTGTGAGGCTTCATCCCAACAAATAGTTGAATGTGGTGACACATGTCTATCATTCCAGCTATGGTTGGAAATGTAAAACTAGGAAGACTGTGGTTCAATTTGGCTCTGAGAAAAAAGCAAGGTTCTATCTCAAAAGTTAACTAGAACAAAAAAGAGAAGGGGGATGAAAGCATGAGTTAAACAATAAATTGTCTCCCTAGAAAATGTGAAGCCCTGAGCCTAAATTTCAAGTTGCAAATAAATGGTCTATGAAGCTATAGTAAGGTAAGAGCCTTTTCTCCAAGGGAAAACTGAGATGTTGTCAAAATGAGAGGCTCAGGGATACTGGGAAGTAGTTCAACATGCATCTGTCCATGCAAGAACAGAATGAAGTGATAGAGCTTCAGTCCCACGACTACCAAGGCCACCCATATGATTGTTAGTTTATGGATCTCTTCTGGAGTCAGTTTTGTTTTCTCAGGGTTCATAGTTATCTCAGCATCTGTTTTAGAATATTTCTAAAATCCTCCATCCATTCATTCCTATTATTTGAAATTGCTTCTTTTCAAAGAATGCCTCTTCAAGAAACATCTTTGAAAATTATTTATTCTACTTTGTGTCTTTCTACTACAGCCACGAAGGCAATACGAACCGCCTTTGTGAATATACTTTACTGCAGCAAAATTACAGTTCTGAATATGTTTGGGGATCTCAGCTGAAAATATAATGACCTTTGATAACTATTTTTAAAGGAAAAAATAAATTTCATGTTGCCAGTAATTGATTTACAGAGGAGGTAACAGTATACAATCCATTCACCAGCACATACGTCTAAGAAATCTAGCAGATGTATCATTGAACTTTAATTATATGGAATCATTTTGATTAATATGGTTCCTTTTCTCTTCTTAAACAAGCAGACATTTTCCTGGAGAAAAATCACAGCAGATATGAAGATGACTATGCCTTAAATAGAACACATGCCTGTTAGTAAACAGGGAGGCTGGAAATATGCCCATACAGTCAATAAATGTATCACTAAATGCTGTTTTCATAGAGGCAGAAGGATTTCAATGACTGTTCAAAAGGTTATATCTTTTGGCTTTGGAGAGGGATGTGTGTGTGTGTGTGTGTGTGTTAGTTCTGGTGCTTGAACTCAGGGCCTACGCAGTGTCCCTCAGCTTTCCTGCTCAAGGCCATTACTCTACTACTTGAGCTACAGCTCTACTTTCAGCTTTTTACTGGTTAATTGGAGATAAGAGTATCATGGACTTCCCTGCCTGGGCTGGTTTCCAACCACAATTCTCAGAGTAACTAGGATTACAGGTGTGAGCCACAGGAGCCAGGAAGGATAAGATTTATAATTAAAAAAATCATAATCCAATCCTCAAAGGAGAACTACATGGGGGTGTCAGAACGGCCCACTTTTGTCTGCTGCCTGTGGGTTTGTGGATTGCAAGCTGGCTGACAATGATATTAGAACACAACTTAATCTCTTAGGGACAATTAATGACCAAAGTAATAAATCCATTCTTCCATTCATTCAATGAAGAAAAATGTGGACAGTGAAGTCAATCAGATCATTGGGCCCTGCTGTGGCTAAATATTCTCATCAAACTCACATGGACATTGAATCCCATTGTTCTGTATTGTATTAAGAGGTGAGATCAAGTGGTATTATAAAGTACTGAAGGTGATAAATCAGCTTATAGATCAATGGGCAGCCGATTAAAGGGTTATTGTAAGAGTGACTTTGTTGTAAGTATGAGGTGATCCCTCTCTGGCTTGCTTGCTTTATCTTGCCATGTCGTACACTCTGCTCTCTCATAATCCTGTGGGAAGACCTTTATCAGATGTGAAGCAGAGAACAGTGCTACACTCCTGGATGTGCAGAGTCATTAGCTACATGAACCACTTTCCTCTATAAATTACGTAGTCTGTGGTATCCATTTATGATTATAGGGTGGGTAACTGCTAGACTGTGGGTCTGAGAAATTATTTGGTGGATGGTGGGACACAGATGCTTCTCATATGTTTTCTGTTGGCTGCCCTGGGATGTCTGCTTATTTTTATATGGTCGATGAATGGTGTTGTAATATTCAGATGTCCCTGGGTCCAAACTAAAAGGGTTTCCACCCTAATGTGAAGAAAAAAATGGAGTAAGATAGGGTCCAAATAACAAGCTTAAAAAATTCTAGCATTTTATCTCAGATCAGAGACAATGAGATCATGGAGTAGCCTGGGACTTCAGTACAGAACTGATTCCGCCTGAAATTCAAGGGAAGTTAAGCCAGAGGTGGAGAAGAAGATACTTTGCTGTCAAATTATTGTTATTGCAACAAAATGCCCGAGGTGAATAGCTTGAAAGAGGAAAGGCTTATTTTGGTTCATAGTTTAATTTGGCTCAGTTCTTCCTGGAGCCACCCACCATGAGGCAGAATGTCATGGTGAGTAATTGTGTGGTGGAACAATATGGAAGATAAGAAGGAGAGTCAATGAAAGACACACAGGCACACCCCCACACACAGATGGGGGGTAGGGTCTCAAAACAACCTTCAAAGGCATAATCAAATGGTAAACCATTAAACAATAACAACAAAAAGATGAAAGCAAGTTAAAAAGTGGTAACAATAGAAGAAAGAAGGAAACTGGAAACATACACAAACGTTGAATGAGAAATATTCTACTTTAACCACAGTAGTTGCCAATGATGAATGTGTTGATGGACATTGAATGACTCTTCAAAGCTTGGCATTGGATTGAACACAGCTATATTTATTTTCCGTTCCACATGGATTTTTGCATGGATCTGGCCACTGAAAATCCAGTTTTGGAAAGGTGTTATCACTCCAAGCTTAGGATACACACAGTGTTGAACAATCTTGAGTCTTTTGAGTAATTGAGCTTCTGTTTAGCACTGAAAATACCTCATCTAGTGCTGATTAGGGTGTGTGATTAGGACCTCAGTGCACATCCAGAGACCCCCAACTTTAGTCATCTTTTCACACTGGGGTAAGAGTATAATTTGTAGTGATGCCCATAGCCACACGCTGTATTAAGGTTTGGTTAGAGTTGGCTGTAGCAGTCATGTGGTTTGCTGAGTAGTCCATAAGGTAAACACTCTGATCTATGCTGAACTGCACTGTGCTGAGGAACTATTTAGATGACACAAGATACTTCTTACTTAAACATATAGTCAATATACCTCGATGGATTTTATTTTTCTTGGATCAGAAGCTCTTCCCTATCTTGAAGTTTCTCTGTGAGCATTCACTAAAATAGTTCTAGTGAGTTTAGAGATTTGTGTTATTGAAATGATGGTTCTTTATTAGCTATGCACACAACCTTTAATTTTTTTGTATGTACTAATTTAGAGCTTCACACAGTAGTGAAGGAAAAGATAAGGTGTTTGGAACCAAGCAAGGATCCTGATGAAAAAGGGAGCCCAATGCATTTGCCAGGTTTTTATTATTGTTGTTGTTTCTTTTACTTTTTTTGTATGTGTGCTTGTACTGGAGCTTGAACTCAGGGCCTGGGTGTATTCTTGAACTTTTTTGCTGGAAGTTACTGCTCTGCCACTTGAGCTACAGCTCCATTTACAGCTTTTTGGTGGTTAATTGTAGATAAAAGTGTCACAGACTTTTCTTCCTGGGCTGGTTTTGAACTATGACTCAGATCTCAGCCTCCTGAATTGCTAGGATTACAGGTGTGAGCCACCAGCATTCAACTGCTAGTCATTTTTTAAAGGATAAAGAATGTATAAAGGTTAATGGTTTTGAAATATACATAGGTTTGTTTTTCATGGAAAGAAATCTTGTTGCTCTGTGGTTTTTCTTTTTTCTTTTTTTTTTTTTGCCATTCTTGGGCTTAAGCTCAGGGCCTGAGCACTGTCCTTGGACTTTCTCAAGGCTAGAGCTCTACCACTTGAGCCTCAGCACCACTTCCGGCTTTTTTCTATTATGTGGTACTGAGGATTCGAACTCGGCTCTTCATGCATGCTAGGCAAGCACTCTACCACTAGGCCAAACGCCCAGCCCCGGCTTTTCTTTTTTTATTTAACCTACATAGACATTTCTTTTTAAAAATTTTTAATTTTTTTATTGTCAGGATAATATATAGCAAGATTACAGTTACATTCATCAGGTAGTGGGGGCATTACTTCTCACACATTGATACCCTTCTCACAATTTTGTCCTGCTTCCCTACCTCTACCCCCTCCCAATTATCTTGATTTTCCCCCTTCCCTTTCCTATTTCAAATAAACAAATAAATGTATATACAATATACCAGATAACAAAGTCAGATACAGTAACAATATGAGATTAACCAAAGGGCAAAAAGGGAGAAGAGAAATAACATAGTACATTAAGAATAACAATCACACAAGATAAAGCTCTTCTTTCCATAGCCTAGATATCCCTTCATTCAGTCTCATCCTATATGACCCTATGTACCTAGGTTTTGAGCTATTGTAATCCTCTGCTAGGAGAGTCTTTGATATGTACTAATTATTATAAATGAGGGAAAACACTGAACCTATGTTCCTTTGGGTCTGGCTTACTTCACTGAATATGATTTTTTCCAAATCTTTCCATTTCCTTACAAATGGGGCGATGGCATTCTTTCTGATGGCCCCATAGAATTCCATCGTGTATAAGTACCACATCTTCTTGATCCAATCACCTATTGAGGGGCATCTGGGATGGTTCCATATTTTTGCTATGGTAAATAGTGCTGCAGTGAACATCGTTGTGTTATTGGCTTTAGTATGTCCTTGTTTTTGGATGATTGGGTAAAGGCCAAGGAGTGAGATTGCTGGGTCATAGGGGAACTCTATGTTTAGTCTTTTGAGGAATTGCCATACTGCTTTACAGAATGGTTGAATGCGTTTACACTCCCACCAACAGTGCAGTAGTGATCTCTCCTGGCCCCATCCCCTCCAGCATCTGTTGTCATTAGTTTTCTTGACCATGGCCTTTCTAATTGGAGTGAGGTGGAATCTCAAAGTGGTTTTGATTTGCACTACTTTTATGGCCAGAGATGTCAAGCATTTCTTCATGTGTCTATAGGCCATTCTTATTTATTCTTCAGAGAAGACTCTCTTTAAGCCTTTAAACCATCTTTTAATGGATGGTTGTTTCTTTGAATATTTGTTTTGGAGTTACTTTTTTTAGCTGTAGATATATTTTAGATATGAGGCCTTTGTCTGTTGAATGGCTAGTGAAGATCTTCTCTCAATCTGTGGGCTTTCTATTTAACTTGCTAGCTATGTCCTTTGCTATAAAGAAGATCTGCAGTTTAATGCAGTCCCACATATCCAGACTTTCTCTGATTTGTAGCGTTTCTGGGTCTTTATTAAGAAAGTTTTGATCTGTGCCAAGGAGACCTAGTGTATCTCCTATTCCTTCTTGTAAAGTTTTCAGTGTATCTGCTTTTACCTCGAGGTCTTTGATCCATTTGGAATTAATCCTCGTGCAGGATGACATAGATGGATCCAACTTTAGTTTTCTGCAGGCACTTAAACAATTCTGCCAGCACCCCTTGTTGAAGAAACTGTCTTTCTTCCATTCTATTTTTTTGGCTTCCTTATCAAAGATTGAAATAGGTCTGTTTGGTTGGTTTAGGTCTTCTTGGTTCACTTTGGGTATGTTAATATTGGCTAGAAATTCATCCATCTCGTCTACATTCTCAAATTTGTTGGCATAAAGGTTTGAAAAGTATTCACTTATGCTGTTCTAGATCTTGGTAATTTCTGTCATGATATTTCATTCTCATCCATGATTTTGTTTATTTGGGTGTGCGCTTTTACGTTTTTCGTAAGATTTGCTAAGGGTCTGTCAATTTTGTTAATTTTTTTTAAAGAACCAACTCCTTATTTTGTTGATTCTTTCTATATTTTTTGGACTCTAATTCATTTAATTCTGCTTTAATTTTAATAATTTGCTTCCTTCTACTGGAATTGTGATTGGTTTGTTGCTCTTTTTCCAAGAGCTTAAGGTGCATTGTTAAATTGTTAGCTTGAGATTTTTCCAATTTGTTAATGTAGACACTTAGTGCTGTAAATTTTCCTCTGAGTACTGCCTTTGCTATGTCCCAAAGTAGCTGGTATTTGGTGTGCTCCTTTTTGTTAAATGTCATAAACTGTTGAATTTCTGTTCTGATCTCCTCAGTTACCCACTGGTGATTCAACAATGTCCATGAGTTACAGGGATTTCTTTGGTGGAGTTTGGTGTTCAGTTCCATTTTTTGCTGTTGTGGTCTAAGAGAATGCAGGGAGTAAGTTCAATGTTTGCTTTATGCCCTAAAATATGGTCTATTTTAGAAAATGCTCCATGTGCTGTTTAAAAATTATACTCTGGTGTTGCTGGGTGGAATAATCTGCAGATGTCTGTTAGGTCTAGTTGGTCTACGCAGTTGTTCAACTCTGTGGTTTCTCTGTTGTTTTTGCCTGGTTGCTCTATGCAGGGGTGAGAGTGGTGTGTTAAAGATACCAGCAATCACTGTGTTTGGATATATGCGTGGTTTTAGTATAAGTAGTTTGATGAAGTTGGGTGCTCTGGCATTAGGTGAGTAGATGTTTAGAATGGTTATATCCTCCTGAAGGAGAGATCCCTTTAGTAGTATGTAATAATCTGATTTGTCTCTTCTTACTAATTTTAGATTAAAGTCTATTTTATCTGATATGAGGATGGCAACTTATATGGGGGCCATTAGCTTGATAGATTTTATTCCAGCCTCTCACTCTCAAAATGTGTGTGTTTTGTGTGTGTGTGTGTGTGTGTGTGTGTGTGTGCGCAAGATATGTCTCTTAAAGACAGCAGAAAGATGGATCTTGCTTTTTGATGCAACTAGGCAGTCTATGCCTCTTAATTTGAGAGTTAAGTCCATTGAAATTGAGGGTTAGGATTGAAAAATATTTACTAGTTCCTGCCATTTTTTTTTATTTTGTTAGGGTCTGTGACTTTTCAATTCTTGCAGTAATTAGCTGGTATAATTTTTAGGTGCCATTTCTCTGTCAGTAACATATTTTGTGTTGATTTTCAATGTGTAGAACCTCTTTGAGTATTTTCTGTAATGCTAGTTTGGTCGCTACATAATGTTTCAATTTTTCCTTGTCAAAGAAGGTGTTTATTGTTCCTTCAGCTATGAATGAGAGCTTAGATGGGTACAGTGTTCTTGATTGGTAGTTATTTGTCTTTAGGGCATGACATACATCATTCCAAGCTCTTCTTGCTTGCATGGTCTCTGCTGAGAAATCTGTGGTTATTCTGACTGGTTTTCTCTTGTAGGTGATTGTTCTCTTTTCCCTGGCTGTTTAAGGATCCTTTCTTTGATCTCTATTGATCCTATATGGATTATAATGTGGGGGTAGGATGTCCTTTTCTGTTCAGGTATGTTTGGGGTTCTAAAAACTTCTTGTATCTGGATGGGTCTGTCCTTCTGGATATTTGGAAAGTTCTCTGAGATGATTCCTTGACGTATATTTCCAATGCCATTGACCTTCTTCTCCAGGCCCTCCTCAATACTGATTAGCCTTAAATTAGGCTTCCTAATTGTATCTTGGAGCTCCTGAAGAGATCTGTCATATTTCTTAGACTTGGTTTGAATTATTTTCTGGTCTTTCTCTATAATTTCTAGGTTATTATCAACTCCAGAGATTCTCTCTTCCGCATTGTCTAACCTGCTATCAATACTTTCTACTTTGTTCTTCATCTCCCTTCCTGCTAGTTGGTTATTTATTTATTTTTTTGTCAGTCCTGGGCTTGACCTCAGGGCCTGAGCACTATCCTTGGATTTTCTCAAGGATAGAGCTCTTCCACTTGAGCCTCACACTACTTCTGGCTTTTCTCTATGTATGTGGTACCAAGGAATCAAACCCAAGACTTTGTGCATGCTAGGCAAGCACTCTACCACTAGGCAAAACTCCCAGACCTACTTGGTAATTTTTGATACCTTGCATTGAGTAGCTAAACAGTGCTCCCATTCTGAAGCAGCAACTATCTTGTTGTTTATATAAACTGTGAGTGACCCAAAAGTGCACATAAATTAAAGAAACATTAAGTCCCAGGAACTGACCTGTCTGTGTTAAAATTAACCAGAACTCATGTAAATTCAAGGGATGTCATTTGTTTTCCAAAGCCATAAAACTACCCTCAAACAGTGAATTAGGACTCTACTGGCATGGGAACCTCCTGTTAGCTTCCACTGCCCTTAAGTGTCCCTAACCCCTACCTTATCTCACTCCAATAGCTGATTGCTCTGTTGCTGTAAATCTGTGGTCTTTGCCTTTAAAAGCCCTGTAAAAATGCAGCTTTCCGCCTCCCCCAGAGCTCCTGCTAAGCATGCCTAGGACA
Source organism: Megascapheus bottae (assembly GCF_031878675.1). Lineage (NCBI taxonomy): Eukaryota > Metazoa > Chordata > Mammalia > Rodentia > Geomyidae > Megascapheus > Megascapheus bottae. The sequence continues at coordinate 34,554,900 of NC_143510.1, forward strand.
GAGGTCCGGAGCTAGCCCGCCTGAAAAAAGCCTTTCTTTTGCATCTTGGAATGTCTGATTCTCGGTGGTCTCTTTGGTGGTCGTCCTGAGACTTGGGCATTACAGCATCTCTTGTTTTAGATCCTATATGGACTTCTTTACTTCCTTGATTTTGATTTGAGTGCTCTCTTTGAAGTCAGGAGTTTTACTCTCATTGGACTTTTGTTGGAATTCAATCAGCTCTCTGTGGATTCTATGAATTCCTCCATTATTCTTTGATTGGCTTCTTCAAATTCATGTATATCCTTCTTAATGTTTTCATTGATCATGTTTACCAATTTTTTTCGTAGAGCCTTTAGAGGACTCTCCTCTAGGTTTCCCATTGACTGCTCTGTTGCCTGGTTAATTTGAGTGGGAGATGCAATTCTTTGATTTGCCATTTTTCTTAAGTTTCTTAGTCTGCCCATTTGAAAATGGGAGCAAGGCTGATACCACACAAGATTACAATTTTAAGATGGACTTTTCTCAAGGCCAGAGCTCTACCACTTGAGTCACAGCATCACTTCCAGCTTTTTTCTTTTTTTTTTTTTTATAATTTTTTATTGTAATTAATAAAAGAGTCACATGATATTTGCCAGATAGAAGGTGCATTAATTCACATACATTGATACCCTTTCACATGTCTTGGTACCCATCACCCTCCCCCCACCACCACCTACCCCCTGTCTTGGTTTTCCCCCCTTCCCTATCAAATTTCAAATAACCAAATACCAATAAATTCAATATATCAGATAACAAAGTGAGATACTGCAACAATATGAGATACCCAAGAGACAGCAAAGGAGATGAAAGATAACAAGTACATTAAGGACAACAATCATTCATTATATGGCTTTTGTTTCAGTATCCTGGAGGTCCTTTCAATTACTTCCAGCTTTTTTATATGTATATGGGACCAATGAATCAAACCCAGGCCTCCATGCAAGCTAGGCAAGCACTCTACCACTAGCCCAAACTCCCCGCCCCCAGACTTGGGGTGCTTGAGACTGCTCACCCAGATTAATTTACTGGCAAGACAATGAGCTTTATGTGTCCTGGAGAAACTTGGCTATTTTCTGTAGCTTGAATGTGAGTAGTATTCTATCTGGAATCATGGTGAGCTTCACAACTCACTCTGATCCAGCCTGGGGCCACTATTGTTTTAGCCAGTTCAGCAGAGAGTAGCTTCAGTGTGGAGACACCTCTGTTTTTTTTTTGTTTTGTTTTGTTTTGTTTTTTTGTTTTTTCTGAGAGAGGAAAGCCACTCTGCCCAGGGAAAAATTGCTCCCTCAAGGGTAGGAAACCAATTTCCTGGCTAAACTGCCACTGGTTCAGATCTATTGCCCTTTTGAGAAATGGTGCTGCTGAGACCACTTCTCAGGCTAGAGTTATCTGCAAGGTCTTTGCCAGTAGCCAAGATGGCGCTGCTGTGGGCTGCTGGGAGAGGGGCTACCTTCCCAAGGCCATTGTGTGAGCAGGAGTGAGAATGTCTTTAGTGAGGTGCTCACACTTTCCCTTGGTTGTCTGTGTGTGTCTGTGGTGGCAGGATGAAGATCTCCACTAGTCGTCACCCAATCTATGCTGCAGGTAAGTGAGTTGCTGAGCGCTCAGGCTCTGGAGCCTTTGTCTTGGCCCAGCTGCTCTGGGGAGCTGAAGCTGCTGCTTCTGCCTCCGTTGTATGCTCAAAACTGTCTTCTTAAGAATGCTGTCTGATTTTTACTTCTCTGACTGAGATCTCAGTGCTACTATATAGCTTACTTAGAATCATTCTTTAGCTTTAAACTTTCCGCTACAATGCTAAAACTGGTATCTTGGTGAGAGCTCTGAAATACTCATCTTGAACTGCCGTCATCTTCCAATCCTCTCTTTTATTAATTTTTTGAAGGTCATGGGGCTTGAACTCTGAGCCTGGGTACTGTCCCTGAACTCTCAAGCTCAAGGCTACCACCTTACCCCCTGCCTTCTTTTTAAAGAATTATTCTTTATTTTCTTTAAGTAGTTGTTAGAGGAGCTACCATTCAACCAAGCAGTTTATGAATACAATGTTTCAGTCATTGTTACCCCTTTCAATATTTATCTATCCTGCTCTACCTTTACTTTTAAGTTTTGTAGGATATATATTGAATTCTGGACTACATTTTGCTCCACTTCTCATAGTACAAGATGGAACTTCCCCAAAGTCTAGCTAAAAGCTACAGGCAGCTCTCTAGCCAACAGTTCCCCACTCTCCTCAAGAGAAGATGTAAGCAATTTTCAGGGACCCCTCCAGAGATACATACTGAGAAGGTGAAAGGCCATAGCTACGAATAGGACACTTTAGCTATGCCTACCTCAATTCCTTAAGTCTTTACCTCATTTTTTGTGCTCTAACAGCAAGTGAAGATGTACCATCGTTCCCGTGCCAGCTGTGACACTTGCAATTCCTGGAGTTTGGGCTGAGGGATTAAACACTCTAGTTTCAGCTGGAAGCAATCCCTGATTGATTGAGGGTAATTACAAACCATCCAAGGCAGCTGCACAGAATCTTGCCTTTGTTGGTTCAGTCTTCTTAGGGGAGGCATGATGCCTGTACACCTGGTCTTTGGGCTTGTGCATAATGAGGGTCTCCTATGACACCCTCCCTGGGTGTCAACAGGAAGTGGGCAGGAACAGTCAGAGGCCATTCGAGGAAATGGATTTAAGTCATAATGAAGAGCTCTCTTTCAGACCTGAGGTAGCTAGCCTGGAGCTAAGCAGCACTTGATACATAGTGGAGTCTGGAAGAAGCAATAGCTCTCCAAAACTCCATGAAGGGACTGTTAATGGGGGAAGCACTTGACTTCCAGGAGAATCTTGGGTATTGCCCATATTTCAAGTAGAGGCTAGCCTCGGGGCAAGGGCAGCAGCAGGTGCTCAGAGCCTGAAGCTCTAGAGCAAGAGAGAGCACTGTCATACCTGGAGATCCTTAAGAGCTTAAAGAGGTCATCAGTAACAGGAGCAGACAGCATTCACAGCAGTCAGGGCTCAGAGAATGGGGAGCTGGGAAAAAGCCAGCGGGAGAGAAGATCTGATGACAATATATTCAGCATCTTGAGTGTGGCTGCAGCTAACTGCAGAGACCATGGCACCATTCCTTGGCAAATGTAAGTGTGTTTCCTTGAAACTTCTTGGGGATTCCAGAGCTGTCCCTGTACTATAGCTGAAGAGTTAAGCGCTAGTGAATAGGAGGTTTAATGGAATGGCCCCTTAGGAAGAAAGGAATTCAGTGACAGCCCTTGCTCTCCCCCACCATTATTTTGGTGTATTGACAAAAATTTTATGTTTAAGAGAAGAAAGAGTACAATTAGGTGCTTCTGGTTAAAGGTGGACTTATTATCCTGTGATGTTTGATATGAGAAGAAGGCATTACTTGTCTGAAGGGAAGTTTCAGCTTTGATCACAAAATGTCTGCTCTCTGATCTCATTTTGCCCGGAGTCCTAAGTTGAGTGGGGCTGGGGATAGATAGGAAATATAAACTCAAAAGGAATGAAAGGAGTTTGAGCTGTGGAGAGTGTCAAAATGTAGTCTAGTGTTTTCCTTCCTCTTTTACTAGGCCAATGCCCAGTACTTTCCTTTATTTTCTACATACACTCCACCAGAAGGAATGGGTGGATTAAGAAACCAGCAGTGTTTTAGAGAGAAAAAACCGCTTAGGGATTACTTCCCAGTGACATGTGTAGCCCTAGCACATATATTATTTACAGAAATGCCTGACATAATTTAGAGTGGATTCACAATATATTTTTATATAGACAGTATGTGATTTTTCAAGTGTGTGTTTGAAATTTTATATTCTCATAGTCTCTACCACGACTTATTTGCTACTGAGATGATAATAGATTACCCAGTTTCAATAGCTTGTTCATGACCCTAAGATTTTGCAGGTGGTTGCTACCATAATTGGTAATTTATTTGGAGTTGGAGTAGTGCAAATTCTCAGGACTTAACGCATTTCCAGGGAACTTTTGGTATACTAGTGAGGGGGCCTGAAGGACCTCTCAGGGATACCCACTCACTTCAAGAGAAGGCAGAGGTTCCATAACAGTTGTCTGAAGGATAAACAGCTCAGTGTAGTGACATTATTCTAATGTGTCCCTACTCCAGGGCTTCCATTGGTATCTTTGTTTCTAGGTTCAAAACTCAAAGATCCATTCAGCCTCTATGGTACAGAAGGCCCAACAAGCACTCTTGAGGCTCTAGAACATGAGTCTTGGGGAACAGCCATGGGGAAGAGTGGGTGTCAGAGAAGAAAACTGGGTGGGATCTGGGGTTCCTATGAGCGTATGTGTGTTTATTTTGTGCCAGTCCTGGGGCTTGAACTCAGGGCCTGGTATTGTCTCTGAGCTTCCCACCCCACCTTCACCCCCTTTAAAGCTAGAGCTCTACCACTTGAGCCTCAGCTCCACTTGTGGCTTTGGTGGTTAATTGGAGATAAGAGTCTTAATGGACTTTCCTGTCAGTGCTGGCTTTGATCCATGATCCTCAAATCTCAGTCTCTTGAGGAGTTAGGATTACATGTGTGAGCCCTTAGAGCCTGGCTGATCAGACTTATTTTCAAGCACATTTGAGTTGCTTTCTAAGGACTTCCAGAAAAACACAGTAGGCATTTATTTGTATTAGGCACATATGTTCTTATGTGAGTGGGTGAGAGAAAAGTCAGGATAATCGCAGTCACTATACAGAGCCACTGATTTGAATATTTTAACTGCTAATATTTCTTTCTACCAAGGTCTTCATACCTATAATCCTAGCTATTCAGAAAAATGAGATCTGGAGGCTCATAGTCTAAGATCATCCCAGGCAGGAAAGTATATAATTATGACTCCATCTCCAATTTACCAGCAAAATGCCGGACTGGAGGTATGGCTCAAAATATAGAGCAAAGCATTCAGTATTTTCTGTTTTGTGAACAAAAAGTGTATCCAAGACTTTTAATTGTTCAGAATCTTCCTTTGTTTTCCCACTGAGGACAAAAGCTATATTCTTATTTTTTTCTTTTTTGCACTGGGTATAAACCTGTAATTGCACACTTTCCTATTTGGATATGACAGATACCCTCTCAGGAACTAAACTCATTTCTGCACGATTGTACTTGAGGCTTGAAGAAGTAAACCACAATTTATCTCCTCTAAATCTCACTCCCTGGTTCAGAGCAAGAGGCAGATAACCTCCACATGAACTTTGCCTATGGATGTTTATCTACAGCCTCTGAGTAATATGGATTTATTCTGGTAATATAGAGACCATTTTGCAGATAATGTCGAGAGCAAACATTTTATTACTGATTTCTTGTAAATTACACAAGGCTGTGTCTTAATGTCTTTTCTTTCCCAACTTCAGATTTAGAACATGCAGACTTACACAGGTTTTTATTATGATCTTGAATATTGACTTTTAATTATACACTGGTTAACAAAACAAATAAGACGATCATTTCCATCAAGAGAGAGTTAAGGATGAAGGATATCTTTTGACATCCCTCATATTTCCCCATCTCGGCACTATTTGCTTTAACATCACCCGAGCCAGGCATAAAAATGTAAAAATCTCCCATTATTTTAAGAAACCCTGGTGCAGTTTTTAATTATGTTTACCACAAAGGATGTGAGGCTTGCATTAATGACAGATGAAGGGCACTTTAACCCTCACATTCAAGGGTGAGAGCTTTTATTAGGGCTTTTCTGAGGTGCTATTTCAATCTCAATAGATAACAGACTTGACAAAATATATTTAAGTTGAAGCAAAAAAAGAAAAAGGTAGACAATTGCATGAACTTCTTGACCACAAGGATATTAGGGGGAAACAACTCATTAAATCAGTTCAACAAGTCAATCTTACTCTTTGATACATTTTAGGTTCCTCACAAGCCATCACAGAGTACCCACCATCTAAGAGCAATGGCCCTAGAGTCCTGCGGTCCTTAGGTTAGCATGCAGGTATGTGACCCTTCTGTTATAGCTCCTGTTCTAAGACTCAGTGATCTCATCCTTGAACATAATAGGAGGTGGTAAGAAACCTTTATACAGCCTATTTTTAGATTCTTGTTTCTAAGTATAAGAGAGTTAAGGCTTTTGAATTTCTTTCTTGGCCATCCAGGTAAGAAAATAGGTCAAGCGCTCTGTAAGACTGAGATCAGTGGTGTATTTCTGTGTAGTAGTTAATGTTTTTGTTATCTCTCTCTCCCAAGAATAATCCTTGCTGAGGAAGTCAGTAGTGAAGACAAGTGCAAGATATTGGAACCTTGTGGATTATGGTTGTATAATAGACTTTGGGAGGAGATGTGAATGGGAAAATCATCCAGTGGGTGTTGGAAAATGTTATAGTTGATAGCACATCACGTTAACCTAGGTTTTTGTTTGTTTGCTTTTATGGAACTGAGGCCTTGAACTCAGGGCCTACATTTGCTAGACATGCTCTTACTGCTGCTCCATACCTCCAGCATTGGTTTTTTGCTTGGTATTCCCATAAGGTCTTGCTTTCTTCCTAGGCATACACGTGCTTACATTGGATTTTGCTTACATTGGACTTTGCATACAACTCTATTGACAGGGGTCTCACATATATTTCCCTCCCTTAATTGGTCTTGAACTGTGATCCCAACAATTTCAGTCTCTGGACCAGCCTCTCAGGTAGCCATTATTACTGACTAAAGATACTGGCATTGGGCACATCAGATTAATCTATTTCTATTGGAACTATAAATTTGAGTGGGAAAGAAACCTCAAGAAATCCAATCCAATCCATTTTAGATTTCACTGGTAAAGCCACCAAGAACTGGGAAGTGGATCCATTACATTATGCTATTGTGGGATGTCAGTTCTCTATGCAACAAATTTTGGTTGGATTTTTTTTCTTACAAAAGAAACACATTTATAGGCTTGATCTATGAAAACTGGACCTGACCCATGTTAATTTTTTTTTCCAATCAGTTATTGCACAACCTACCAACTTTGCAAACCAGGGGACAATGAAAATGGAGATATTTTTTTCTAGAAAGCCATCATACAGAAAACAATAATGCTTTTCTTATTATAAAATACAATTTTTACACATCCCGGTAAGAGAGCAAGAATGGTATTTCCAGAAATCAGCACCTGTAGGAAGGCCCAAGGCTGTTTCATATTATTCTTACTTGACTGCCTTTCTGACTTGTTGGATGAAATGGGATTAAATTCTGACCATACTGAGGAAAATTGGGGAGTCCATAGAAAGTGACCCCCATTGAATGGGGAAGATGTGTGTTTTGGAAGCAAGCATAAGAACTGAGCCATTTTTGTGACAGAGAACATTAACATTGTCCCAACACTTTGGGGGAAAGAGGCACTTTTCCTATAGAATTTCAGTTACTCTGTCAGTTATCAGGAATTCTTTCTCATAATGATGGAATCAGTACTCAGCAGGGAAAGAGAAAGAACACAAGCAAACTGAAACTTAGAAAACTGTCTATTTCAAAGTCTCAAGGAAGCAGGTGTTGTTAAACAAAAGATAAAATGTGCAATAAACTTAAGGTATAAAGGACTTTGTTGGCTATAAAATTTTATTTTACTGCTGTCCTTCAATGTCTAAAAATGCTCAGGATCAGTAAAAGTATTAAAATATTCAAGATGACAGAACATGAAACCTAATTCCAGAAATACTACAGTGAGAATGAATGACAGGGGACAGACAGAGAATGCTTAAGACTGTCACCTGCACAACTCCCATTATTTCAGGACATAGTTAATTAGAAAGGATACAGAGGATAGAGTGAGAAACTTTAATTGATCATTTCCATTTTTCCCCACATGGAGACACCAGTGGAAAGTGACAGTGACAACTTTGTGTGAGATTCTCCTTTTTATGGTGAGTTGGAAGCATATACTCCATTTAAGCACACAGTGAGGATGTTGGAAAATTTTCCTGAGGCTCAAATTATTGTTTTTGTAAGTCTGTGGGAGCATAAAAATGGTTTTTTAGAATTTTCTGAATGTGCAGGGGGACAAGGAATTTTGTTTTGAAATTGAAAACTTCTTTTACACTCAGGTGACCCTTTGTTACAAAAATAAGTCTCCTTGTGGAAAATTACACTTTCTAAGGAGCTATCACTACTAATCAGACTCAAGGTTGATTTGGATATTGCAAAATTATATTTTACTCTTTAAGGATAAAAGGTACTACATAAGATGTAACGTCCAAAAAGAGAGAAGATGGCATTTTTTTTTGCCAGTCCTGGCCTTGAACTCAGGGCCTGAGCACTGTCCTTAGTCTTTCTCAAGGCTAGAGCTCTACAACTTGAACCACTGCACCACTTCTGCCTTTTTTCTTTTCTTTTTCATATTTTTTAATGTAATTAATAGAAGGGTTACATTATATTCACCAGATAGAAGGTGCATTACTTCACATACATTCCTACCCTTTCTCATGTCTTGGTCCCCATTTCCCTGCCCCCACCCACTGACCTTCATCTTGTTTTCCCCCCTTCCCTATCGGATTTCAAATAACCAAATACACATATATACAATAAATCAGATAACCAGGTGAAATACTGTAACAATATGAGATAACCAAGAGACAGCAAAAGAGATGAGTGATAACATACTACATTAAGAACACAAGCACTCATTATATGGCTTTTGTTTTTATATCCTAGAGGTCCTTTCATTTAGTGTCATACTGTATGGCCTTATGTATCTAGGTTTTGCTCTATTGCAAATCTCTGCTATGAGAGCCCAGGGTTTCTACTGATTATGACAAATGAGGGAAACCATTGGGCCTATGTTCCTTTAAGTCTGGCTTACTTCACTTAATATTAAGTCTTTCCATTTCCTTACAAATGGGGTGATGTCATTCTTTCTGACAACAGCATAGAATTCCATTGTGTACAAATACCACATCTTGTTGATCCACTTATCAACTGAGGGGCATCAGGGTTGGTTCCATATCTTTGCTATGGTAAATAGTGCTGCAATGAATATTGTTGTGCTAGTGGATTTAGTATGCCCTTGTTTCTGGACGATTGGGTAAATGCCAAGTAGTGGAATTGCTGGGTCATAGGGGAGCTCTATGTTTAGTCTTTTGAGGAACTGCCATACCGTTTTCCATAGTGGTTGAATGAGTTTGCACTCCCACCAATAGTGTAGTAGTGATCCCTCCTGGCCATATCCCCTACAGCATCTGTTGTTACTAGATTTCTTGATCCTGGCCATTCTAACTGGAGTGAGGTGGAATCTTAGAGTTGTTTTGATTTGCATTTCTTTTATGACCAGAGATGGTGAACATTTCTTCATGTGTCTATAGGCCATTTTTGTTTCTTCTTCAGAGAAGACTCTCTTTAAGTCTTTGGCCCATCTTTTGTTTTTTTTTTCTTTTTTCATATATTTTTTATTGTAATTAATAGAAGGGTTACATGATATTTGCCAGATAGAAGGTGCATTAATTCACATATATTTATACCCTTTCATATGTCTTGGTCCCCATTTCCCTCCCCCCCAACCCTCATCTTGTTTTCCCCCCTTCCCTATCCAATTTCAAATAACCAAATACCAATATATCTGATATATCAGGTAACAAAGTGAGATACTGTAACAATATGAGATAACCAAGGGACAGCAAAAGAGATGAGTGATAACATAGTACCTTAAGAACAACAATCATTCATTATATGGCTTATGTTTCTATATCCTAGAGATCCTTTCATTTAGCGTCATACTATATGGCCTTTTGTATCAAGATTTTGCTCTATTGCAAATCTCTGCTAGGAGAGCCCAAGGTTTCTACTGATTATGACAAATGAGGGAAACCATTGAGCCTAAGTTCCTTTGAGTCTGGCTTACTTCACTTAATATGATTTTTTTCTAAGTCTTTCCATTTCCTAACAAATGGGGCAATGTCATTCATTCTGACAGCAGCATACAATTCCATTGTGTACAAATACCACATCTTGTTGATCCACTCATCAACTGAGGACATCTGGGTTGGTTCCATATCTTTGCTATGGTAAATAGTGCTGCAATGAATATTGTTGTGCTGGTGGATTTAGTATGCCCTTGTTTCTGGATGATTGGGTAAATGCCAAGTAGTGGAATTGCTGGGTTATAGGGGAGCTCTATGTTTAGTCTTTTGAGGAACTGCCATACCGCTTTCCATAGTGGCTGAACGAGTTTGCACTCCCACCAACAGTGTTGTAGTGATCCCTCCTGGCCACATCCCCTCCAGTATCTGTTCTTATTAGTTTTCTTGATCCTGGCCATTCTAACTGGAGTGAGGTGGAATCATAGAGTTGTTTTGATTTGCATTTCTTTTATGACCAGAGATGTGGAGCATTTCTTCATGTGTCTATAGGCCATTTTTGTTTCTTCTTCAGAGAAGACTCTCTTTAAGTCTTTGGCCCATCTTTTAATGGGATGGTTGTTACTTTGGAGATTAGTTTTGGAGTGATTCAATTTTTTGAGTTGTTGATATATTTTAGATATGAGGCCTTTGTCAGTTGTACGGTTGGTAAAGATCTTCTTCCACTCTGTAGGATTCCTAATTAGTTTACTAGCTATGCCCTTTGCCATACAAAAGCTCTGCAGTTTAATGCAGTCCTACTTATCCAGCCTTTCTCTGATTTGTTGTGATTCTTGGTCCTTATTAAGAAAGTTTCAATCTGTGCCAAGGAGGCCTAGTGTATCTCCTATTCCTTCTTGTAAAGTTTTCAGAGTGTCGGCTTTTACCTCCAGGTCTTTGATCTATTTGGAGTTAATTCTAGTGCAGGGTTTGGCCCATCTTTTAATGGGATGGTTGTTACTTTGGGGATTAGTTTTGGAGTGATTCAATTTTTTAAGCTGTTGATATATTTTAGATATGAGGTCTTTGTCTGTTGTATGGTGAGTGAAGAGCTTCTCCCATTCTGTAGGCTTCCTACTTAATTTACTAGCTATGTCCTTTGCCCTACAGAAGCTCTGCAGTTTAATGCAGTCCCACTTATCCAGCCTTTCTCTGATTTGTTTTGTTTCTTGGTCCTTATTGTGAAAGTTTCAACCTGTGCCAAGGAGGCCTAGTGTATCTCCTATTCCTTCTTTTTTTTTTTTTTGCCAGTTGTGTGCTTGAGCTCAGGGCCTGAGCACTATCCTTGGACTTTCTCAAGGCTAGAGCTCTACCACTTGAGCCTCAGCACCATTTCTGGCTTTTTTCTATGTATGTGGTATCAAGGAATCAAACCCGGGTCTTCATGCATGCTAGGCAAGCACTTTAACCACTAGGCCAAACTCCCGGCCTCCTATTCCTTCTTGTAAAGTTTTCAATGTGTCAGCTTTTACCTCACAGTCTTTGATCCATTTGGAGTTAATTCTAGTGCAGGGTGCAAAGAAGGATCCAGCTTTAGTGTTCTGCAGGTGCTTTATCAGTTCTGCCAGGACCACTTGTTGAAGAGGCTATCTTTCTTCCATTCTATTTTTTTTGGCTCCCTTGTCAAAGATTAGGTGGCCATAGGTCTGTGGTTTAATATCTGGGTCCTCAGTTCTATTCCATTGGTCTTCAGGCCTGTTCTTGTGACTTCTGGCTTTTTTATATGTATGTGGTACCAAGGGATCGGACCTGGGTCTTTGTGCATGCTAGGAAAGCACTCTACCAGTAGGCCAAACTCCTGGCCCCAGAAGATGGCATTTTTGATCTCTCTTTCTCTCTGTGTTTTATGAGACATAGTCTTTTGTCCTAACCCAGACTGGCCTTGAATTTGTAATCCTCCTGCCTCAGTCTCCTGAGTATTGGCATTGTAGGTGTGCTCTCTGTGCATAGCCTGTGATAGTATTTTCATTATCATATTGGTGCACATTGTCTGGCACATAGGCACAGGCATGCTATCTCATTAAACACAATTGAAGTCCTGCCACCCTCTTCCTCTGTTTAGTTCCTGAAGGCTGCTGGTGTCCTTGATTCAAACTCTTCTAGACATTTTGACTTGGCTCAAGTGATGTATCCTCTCTAAACTGTCAGCTTTGATACCTGTAAAATAGAGGGAAAAAAATCACAGCATCTGCCTCAGTGAGGTTTTTGTGAAGATTTTAATACTTCATGACCAGTACAAATGAAGTCCTCAATAAATATTCTCCCCCATTTGAAAAAAATGAAAAGACTTGAAGGCTTTGTACTCTCTACATAAGGAACATCAAATTTTTTTCCACCACATTCTAGCAACTTGATTATTCCATTCCACTCAGAATCCTCTCATTCAATTGCTGTCCTAGATAACCTATGCCTCCTCTTCTAAGAAGCATGAATCATCACAGTCTATGGTTCCTGGCATTATAATAGATTGTGTGTAAACCCAACACTCTCATTATGGGGTAGGTTTGCTGAAGAAAAGGACAAAAAATAATCTCCACACCTGTGCTTGAAATACAGCTGATATCTAGGTGGCTTAGGTATAGTTCTATCAACACATGCCCTCTGCTGGCCAGTATCTCTTTCTTCTGATGCTCTGTATTATCTGCTGGTGAGGGTGACATGAACCACAAAAAAACAGAGTCTGCTTTTTCTCCTATGTTTGTGTCACTTGTTTCAAGCTCACCTTGTATTCTTCCTTTTTGGGCATCATACAGTTAGGAAATCTCTCCATGATTATAATGTCCTTCAGCCCTCACTATTGCCTTGGAGTTGAAGAGTAGATGTCAGTGACATATTCCTGCAGGAAGAACTCAGTGAATGCTTCATTTTCCCTGTAGCTTTCAAATGGCTTTGTATTTTGCTCAAAATCCAGACTGAATTTTTTTCTCACTATGCAAGTGGTCCAATCTGATTAATATAATGCATTCTTCCTCTGTTGCCAAACATTGCCAAAGGCAAGGTATTACTTAGGGAAATCCCCCCCCCCACTCTAAATATACACACATAAATGAAAAATAAATAGATCCGTACGATCATTATGTAGCTCAAAGAGCACTTAGAAATGTATTTATATCATGAAAAATGGCCAAATAAGAGTCACTGACTGTTTGTAGCCCTGTAATAAAGTCAGATAAATTGGTGCCCAGAAGTCTGACATTTCAAAAGCTGGAGAATATGTTGCATTTTTTTCCTGATATGCCATTTTTGTAATTCTCCAAGCTATTTTCCTTCAGCAAGAAGCAATTCTTCTGTGGCCAGGCAGTTCAATTAGAGCATTGTAAATGTTGTTGGAATGACTTCTTCATAAGTGCCCTTGAGCAATGGGTAAGATTTTGGTAGAGAACAAAGTTCTACCTTTACCCCCCTGGTGTGAACAATGTCAATAACTAACTTACAAAGAGAATGCAGCCTATTTACCCTTTCAGCTTATTTAACTTGCCAAGAGACTTAAAAATGTGGCCTGTATCCATGACTCTGCCCCCCATCTCAGTTTGCTGCTCAGCATCTGAGCTGCTTTTCCCTTCTCCAGTTTGTGTTTTGAGTGACCCCATCTCTGTACCTCTTAGAGAATAGGAATAAATTACCAAGGACAGAAGAATTTTTTTCTGGCCTTGGTATAAACTGATAGGATCTCACTAGTTAGCCCAGGTGGGCTTTGAACTCAAATTCCAACCTGTATCAACCTCTTTAGTGCTAATATCATTACTTACCATTATGCCCAGTGATGACTTCTTTTAGAAGTACTAAGGTTTTATCTCAGTTTCTTGCACTTGGGCTTGCACTTGGTTCTACTCCCGAGTCATGCTTCTGCTTGTTTTTTTACTGGTAATTTTTAGGATACTACTTTGTTTTTTGCTAGGTGGGAGCCTGAGCCAAGATCTAAATATCCTGGGCTTCCTGTTAGGGCTGTGATTCTAATGTCCAGCTTCCCTTTGTAGAAACAGAGTCATGTTGAGTCTTCTTCCAAAGCTGTCTTGGATCTATGAACCTCCCAGTCTCAACCTCCCCACATAGATTGGTCTACAAGTAGTAGACCCAGTACTCCTAGTACCTGGGGAGTTATTTCTAAGGAGTAAATTATAGTAGACATGACGTTGTATACATTTGAAGCCAAGTCAGAGATCAGCAAAAAAAGTTTTTGGAAAGGGTCATGCAGGTTATGCCCATAGGATCTCTGCCATGGCTATGCAGTCATGCCCTTGTTTCAGGTGGCAGGCAAAGCCTATACACAAGTTGGCTAGACTATAAAAGAGAATGCAGCTTCTGCTATTGGGCTAGCCACCCTGAGGCAACCATGATGATCATGAGGAAAGATGAAGCTGAGAGAGAAAGTGATGTCAAAGGACCCCAAAGGAGCTGCCTGTGTACCTTCACAGGTCTATGAAGGAGTCAGCCTCAAAGACAAGTGCAGCTTTGCCATCCTCTGAAGGAAATTGAAATGTGAGACTGTCAGTGTGAACAATCTAGCTGAGTATCATTAACCTCCAGCACAGAGCCAAGGAATGGTGGTAAAATTAACATCATTGATGACATTGTCATTGAGCCTTTTTGTTTTTAAGTTTGGCACATTCACTCACATGATAATACCAATGTCGGTAGCCTGTCATGAATGGCAAAACATATCATTAGTACTTTAATATAAAAGAAAAAAAGGTAATCAGACTGCAAAATCCTTTGACTTTGGTATCTGATCTTGCCTACTGATAGCCCTATGAAGGTGGTGTACAGAGGAGATACAGTTACATAAGTCGGGTAAAGAATACATTTCTTTTTGGACAATGACAGACCTTTCCTCACTGGTTCCTCCTCCTCGTCCTCCTCCTCGTCCTCGTCGTCTTTGTCCTCCTCCTCCTCCTCCTCCTCCTCCTCCTCCTCCTCCTCCTCCTCCTCCTCCTCCTCCTCCTCCTCCTCCTCCTCCTCCTCCTCCTCCTCCTCCTCCTCCTCCTTCTTCTTCTTCTTCTTCTTCTTCTTCTTCTTCTTCTTCTTCTTCTTCTTCTTCATTTCTGGGGCTTGAACTTGGGGGGTAGGCACTGTCCCTGAGCTTCTGAGCCTCTTTGTGCTCAAGACTGTCAAGACTAGTGCTCTACCACTTGAGCCACTGTGCCACTTTTAGTTTTTGAGTGGTTAATTGGAGATAAGAGTCTTACTGGGATTTTTCTGCCTGGGTTGGCTTCTAACCTCAGTCCTCAGATCTCAGACTCCTGAGTAGCTAGGATTACAGACCTGAGCCACTGGTACCCAGTGCTGGCCATTCTTTTAAAGGACAGTATTTGACTTCTTTATACCAAATAATTTGATATGAGGGTTTTCATGATACTTTCTTGCCTGCCTTCCTTTCCCAGGCCACATATATACCTTTGCACATGCATCATGATATGATAACTTAATAAGCTTAGTTACACTTGGTTTAAGTAAAGTATTGTGTGTGTGTGTGTGTGTGTGTGTGTGTGTGTGTGTGTAACTTGGGGCCTGGGTGCTGTACCTAAGTGTCACTGGTGCCCTGCTAAAGTCCCTCAAGAACAAGAACCTGAAGGTCTTACTCACCCAAAATACTGATATACACAAATTAGAAATATGCTCACCAAGCCCAGTGCAGTGGCTCACACCTGTAATCCTAGCTACTCTGGAGGCTGAGATCTGAGGATCAAGGTTGAAAGCTAGCCTGGTCACAAAAGGACCTGAGACTCTTATCTCAAATTAGCCTCTAGAAAATGGGAAGTGGGGCTTGGCTCAAGGATATGGCAGTAGCTGAAGAGCTCAAGGACAATGCCCAGGCCTAGGGGTAGAGCGGTAGCCTTGAACTGAAGAGCTCAGGAACAGTGCCCAGGCTAAGTTCAAGCCCCATGACCCACCAAACACACATACACACACACACACACACACACACACACACACACACACACACACAGACACACACACACACACACATGCACAAAAACATACACAAACACAAAGAAATATATTCACCAAGCTAGCCAAGGTAATACATGATTATAATTCCAACAATTGGGAGGCAAAAACAAGAGAATTGTAAATTGTAGGCACTCACTGATACAACAAACAAGAAAAACAAGGATCTAGGTTGGCAAACTGTTCGGCCATGCAATTTCTTATTTTGCATGGGAACTTGCCAGAGAAAGAGGATCTTAGGTAAAAACTAAGGTAAAATGATTATGATAGAGGATTTTTAACAAATTTGTATTCATTTATTGTGACAGTTGTGTTAACATGTTATATTAGTATGACACATGGAAGTATCCAAGGTATAACGGAACTGTTGTATGATCTCTGCAAACGTTTTAGAAGTCTAGAGTAAAAATGTTTCAAACAATTTTTTAGTCTGAAAAAAGTGAACAAATCAGAGGTAAATTTATTTGGTCACTAATCAGCTTATCATTACATTAATTGATGAATATTTCATTTAATTATTGAAAAATACTCTTTAGTGTCTACTCAGTGGTAGAATAGCACATTATGAAGACAGTAAATCTCAAACATGACTATCTCCTGTATTCAGTGGCTGGATACAATGTAAAAAGGGTAGTTTAAAACTTTAAGGAAGTGCTATAAATTTATATCATCTGGTAGACCTCCACAGCAAAGCAAGAGAGTTAAGGCAGTTATTCAGAGACTTATTGTGGAACAGAATGTGTGGATCAATGGTATTTACAAGGGCTTGTATTTGATTTGTAGATCTGAAAATAAATTTTTAAAAAATCAAAGACAAAACAGAAAACAAAAACCATAAAGTTGCCATTGATGGAGAATTCCTCCTAAGTATATTCAAATTTGGAGCTCTAGTTACATAGAGTGATGTATTAAAGATGGCTTAGATTAATTGCTTTTATGTTTTTTGACTTTGTGGTCTTCCACTGCCCTATAATGGTTATTTAGAGCTTACAAAGATTACCTGTTATGGGTTGGCCATGACATTTCTATCTTCTGATGGTGACAAGTAATTAAATCATTTTCTGAGGCTTGCTTCTTTTGACCAAGAGTGTTATTCAGTAGAAGTTGGTCTCATTTCTGAAATCCTCTACTGCAGGAGGAACAAATTATTCTCCTGGTCATTTTGCCTTCTACCCACAATGCACTGTATTCACCACCCATTTTCTAGTGTAAGACATTCAACACAAAAAATGAAAATCTTGAACTGTGAAGGTAGTGGCCACAGCAATGTTGATGAAAGATGGCCAGAAGTTGATGATCTAATGGCCATCCCCACGTCTACAGAAATAACCTACAGCATAAATCTGTGTTTTTTGAGAATATCACCTCATGTACTTGAGGACATCAGCATGGAAATGATCTCTAGTGTAAAATCTATATGAGATATACGGAACTCTCTACAAGGAATATTGGATTATTATACTCTGTAGCTTTGAAAACCATCTTTCTTGGATGGCAGCAGAAAGCTTCAATATACTTGCATGAATTATAAATGACACCCAGTACTCTTGTTAAAGTAGTTACAGGATGCTTTGCTAAGAAAGACCCTTTAGTTTTTAAATGCTATCACGCATTTGTTACACCTAAGATTTGCCTTTGGAAATACTTTATATTCCAGACATCTTTTAAAAAATAAATAACATAGTTCTCAAAGATTCATTTTTTTCTTTGTTCTTTTTTCTTCTTCTTTCAATTCTTACAATGGTACTGATAGGAATTTAACCTGAAAATGAAGTCATGGCTTTTACACAATTATCCCCAAAGAAGAATTGATTACAAAGAAAGACTGTCTGTGAAGGGGCAGGAGACAAAACCAACATTGATTTTGGAGTAGAGCTTCTTACTAGTTCAGACTTCTAGGTGCCTTAAAAAGAAAATCTTTGTTTTTTAGTAAAGAAATATCAGGTAAAACACAAATCAGAGGCCCCAAATAACTTCTGTCATTCTTAAAAGTCATTGCTATCTTTTTTTTTTTGTAAATTATTGCCTTGTTTACATTTTTTTAAATCTCCAATTGGTTGTTGTACAGGAGATTATATTACCTCCTCAGTTCACTTTCTATATTTCCAGGGCCTGCCAATTTTTGCAATTTTCATTAGTGGCAGAGTAAATAAGGAAGAAAGTACTAAGTTGTGTTGAATTGTAGAAAGTTACCTATCATTTAAAATCCGGCAATATCTTTCTTTGAGTAATCATTCAGCAGTTTTTTATCTAAATGTAGATTAACATACTGGTTGATAAAAGATAAAACATATTCCCAAACATGATAAATTATACAAGTCTCACACATTTACACAGTGAGACCAAAAGAGGATATTCTAAGGAGAGAATTGCAAAGGTTCAATAGCTATGCTCATATGATCATATAAAATAATATTCATGGGTTATAAGCCATATAATGTTATCTCTTATCTCTTTTGCTGTCCCTTGGTTATCTCATATTGTTACAGTATCTCACTTTGTTACCTGATATATCAGATATATTTGTATTTGGTTATTTGAAATTGGATAGGGAAGGGGGGAAAACAAGATGAGGAGTGGGGATGGGGGGGAGGGAAATGGGGACCAAGACATGTGAAAGGGTATCAATGTATGGGAATTAATGCACCATCTATCTGGCAAATATCATGTAACCCTTCTATTAATTACAATAAAAATATATGAAAAAATAATATTCATGGAAATGAATTCCAAGAAGTAGAAACAAAAGGTTTTGTTTTTGTTTTTTAATGAATTGCATGTTGGTGTAGTTAAGGGTCTACACAGAATGGGAGCAAACAAATAAGAATCATATTAAATAATGTAGACATAAAATATTTCCAAAAAAACCCACTTTTTTTGTGCCTGTTGAGGTGGCTCATGCCTGTAATCCTAGCTACTCAGAAGGCTGAAATCTGAGAATGGGGGTTCAAAGCCAGCCTGGCAATGAAGTCCGTTAAACTCTTATCCCTAATTTGCCACTAGCAAATGGAAAGTGGTATTGTGGCTCAAGGTTAGGGCAATAGCCTTGAGCTGAAAAGCTCAGGGACAGCACCCAGGCCCAGAGTTCAAGCCTCACAAAAAATCCCAACAACAACAACCAAAAAAACCACAAACCAGAAAATCTTTTTTTTTTTTGCAACAAGATAAAGTATAAAAAGTATACTAGATTACTGATCGTAACCATCTGTTAAAAATCATAGAATGTCATTAGACCCTGCAAGTAAGCAGAGCCAAGATCACTGGGTAATAAAGAGCAAGAAACCCAATGAAATTTTGTCTCTTCCCTGGAGTTATCTGTTTGTATGATTGAGGATGAATTACTTAGATAACTTCCTCTATTTTAAGATAATACAAGTTCAATTATGAAAGTTGTATATGTTTTCATAGTACTTGAATCATATTTTCCCTCAGTTACTCTTAGGTTTCATCCCATCCAGATTGTGAACTTCTTCTCCCTAAATAATCTCCTTCATATTTTTATAGGTCCTACACATTAAGATACTACATAGGGGAGTAAGCCTATATTTGGTTTTTGTCACTGGCTTGTTTTGCTTAATGTAATGATCTCCAGCTTCATCCATTTTCCTGTCTTATTTTGTTGTTTAGTCTACATTATATATTTTTATTGTATTTTATTGTCAGGGTAATATATAGAGGGATTACAGTTACACTTGTCAGGTAGTGTGTACATTACTTCTCCAACATTGATACCCCTTCTCATGTTTTTGTTCCCCTTCCCCCCAATCATCTTGTTTTTCCCCTTCCTTTCCCTATTTCAAATAAATGTTTATACAATATATCAGGTAACAAAGTCATTTACAAGTATTTTTTAAATTGCATATTTTTCATCCACTCGTCTAACAGGTACCTCAGCTGATTCTACCACTTAATTCTTGTAAAGAATGCTGTATTATTTACATTTTGTGTAATTATTGGAAAGGTAGGCACTACTTTCTTCTTGGAGGTTTTGGAAATTCAGTGAAGTTCAATAACAAAGTTTAATTCTTTCTGAATTCACCCTTCTTTGCTAGTAAGATTTTTAGTAAAAGTCCAGTAAGATTTATTCTTTCCCGAGTTCTCATGTTCCATCCTTTACTTGTGTAGTATTCTTTTCTTTTGAGATGCTCATTTAATGGTCATGAATTGCTTTACTTTATGTCTATCATGAGAGGTCTTCAATTTTACCTTTGATTTCAAAAGATAACTTTGGATATAGTCATTTTTTGTTGGCAGCTTCTTTTTCCTCCTAGAGCTTGAAATACAACATCCATTCTCTCCTGGCCTTTGATATTTCCACTGAAAATTCTTCTGTTCCTCTGATAAGTCTTGCTATTATATGCACGTACCTAGGTGCTTCACTTTTGCAACTTTCTGGTATTGTTTCATTTCTTTCCTTGAATCCTTAGAATTTTAACTGAAAGTGGAGTGGTGCTCATGAAGTCTTGACTATGTAGGATTCTTTTTGCTTTCTGCATATGCATGCCCATTCCCTCTTAGATTTTATAAAATTTCTGCTATAATTTCGTCAAATTAGTTTTCTATGCCTTTTGTTGGTTTCTAAATTTCCTCATGAATTCCAAATAAATTGTGTAGATATTAAGTCCTAGACAATGGGGCAATAACTCTCCATTCCTTTTTTTTTTTTTTTGCGCCAATCCTGGAGCTTGAAATCAGGCTGGAGTGCTGTCCTTGAGCCTTCTCAAGGCTAGAGCTTTACTTGAGCCACATCACCATTTCTGGCTTTTTCTATGTATGTGGTACCAAGGACTTGAACCCAGATCTTCATGCATGCTAGGCAGGCACTGTACCAGTAGGCCAAACTCCCAGCCCCCTCCATTCCTTAAATGTGGGGGTTGTGATTAGTGATGTTTTCCCACAAAGAACAGAATGAAGAGGTTGCTTTAATATCAATATCCATAAATCATGTGCATAGAATTCACACATGTGCATGGAATTTACATTTCACTTCTTTCTCCACAAAAAATTTTTGGAAGAAAAAACAATTTAATTGTTAATAATCAGGTTAAACTAGGGTTTAAACTAATGGGACTGCTTCTATAGTTGGAGGAAAACAAAGCACAACATTAATGTCCTCAAGGTCTATGACATAACACTTGTTAGCAGGAAAGTGTAGTTCTTAAATACATACACTTATCAAGAAAGACAATGCAAAAATAGTATTCCTGCTCAGTATAGAAATTAAACACAAAATTTCCATGTTATCATTCTCAGGGAAAGTTGAGAAACAACAACCCAATACCAAACCACTCTTGTTACATATTTTTTTGAAATGTTTAATAGCTTTATTTACTTTTTTCATCACACTGATAAACTATAATAGGGCCAGAAAAAGACTTATATTATACTTATATTTTATAGTTATTTAAAATATTAAAATTATATTTCTTAAAGTTGGAAATTACATGTCAATCTGAAGTAAGATTAGGGTCATCAGAAGTTTTTTTTTTTCTTTTTGACAGTCCTGGGCTTGAACTCAGGGTCTGAGCACTGTCCTTGGTCTTTTCTCAAGGCTCGAGCTCTACCACTTGAGCCTCAGCACCACTTCTGGCTTTTTTCTATGTATGTGGTACCGAGGAATTGAACCTGGGTCTTCCTGCATGCTAGGCAAGCACGCTAACACTAGGCCAAACTCCCAGCCCCTTGAGTTTTTTTTTTTTTAAAGTAATGCACTTTTTATTTATTTGTTTAGCTTTTATTTTATTCATTTAATTGTAATGTATAGAGGGATTACAATTACATTCCCACATAGTAGGTACATTACTTCTCACACATTGATACCCCTTTTCATGTTTCTGTCCCCACTTCCCTCCCCCCCTTCCCAATCATCTCATTTTCCCTCTTCCCTTTTCTCCACAAATTTATAACCTCATTATAGTCATAAGAAAAACAGAAAAATCTCAAGAGACAAACATTCTGTAAAATGCCTGAATAGGTGATTTAACTTGTCAAGGTCATCAAAACGAAGCCAAATAAATAGCATCCTTAGCTAAACAGAGCCTAAGGATAACAAGTAAATTTCCCATGGTATCCTAGATAGTATTCTTGAGCAGAGACAGAGATAGCAGAAACTAATGTAAGGTTTAAGTAAGTGGGATTGCTATCCCCATATGGGGAGGGATATATCAGATCTTGCTCTTCTGTAATTTTCTGTAAAACTTTATAAACTAGTAAAAAATTAAATGTTATCAAAAATTCAGATACATAAAATATTTTGTGGTATAGCTTAGAAAGATAATTTATTTTTATTGTTGTTTTATAAAATTAATAATTATAGGGCACCTTAATAGATAAAATATCCTAATGAGAACATGCATTATTTTATTTATAAAACTGCTTTATTTATAAATTTGATTTACAAATGTCTACTTCTACAGAATTCTCACTATTGGGCCAATTCGGACATTTCTAATGTAATAAATGATTGACATACAAAGAATTTTTCAAAGGAGTCCATCTAAGTAATTTTTGTGTGCTTATTATTTTAGAGGTCACAAATAAATACCTCTCCCAATCTACCATATTTGTAGGTCATTAGAATCATTTGCAGGTTATCATAATCTTATATATGTATATAATGAATTCTGCATAGTGGTACAATCACAAAGTTTCTTGGATTAATTCTGTTATGAAAATAAGTTACTTAATAAAGTAGAGATACATATATTTAAATCCTTATTTGTTCATATAATAAAAACAAATTCTGTGAATTGCTTATTTTCCTTATCTTTAAAGTATGTTATTAAAAATACTACTTTTGTCTCTAAGTATGAACAGAAATAGTCAGTGTACAGCTCTTAGCAACAAGTTTAGCTTACTTTATTATTGGCTGTTGTACTATTATTACCTTGAAGTACTAAAACATGTAATGGGTTAGATACAGCATAGGAGATTAATATTATTTTACATTTGCTTCTGGGCTTGTTAAATGCTTGATGTATGTGAAAGCACTCCAAAATTTCCTGATACTCTTTGCAAATGTCAGACAGTGATATTTTCCTAGGCTTTTTTGAAAGGCTCCTTCTAACCTCATAATGGCCCCATAAGGTCTTCAGGGAAAATATTCAACTTGGCTTTCTGGGTGAAAGAATTCAGATTTGAAGGATAAACTGGTGAGCTTCATTACTTTTACTGAGCTTGCTGTCTTGGACACATAATTGAAATTTCTCTGGACACTAGCTTATTTATATAAGGAGGATATTTCCACTTATTTCTATGGCAGTTAATGAGTTAGCTAATGTAGGTGGTGCATTTAGTTTCCTGCTTGGCTTTCTTAAAACACTAGAGTCATTTTGATTTCTATGTTTTTAATGTTGTCTGTTTTTCTATGGCCTCATTCAGCTTCCCAGAAGTAGAGTTGGTGCATAATAAAAACAAGGATCACTATTTAATTTTCATCAGTCAAAAAAAAAAATAGAGTCTGAACAGACATTCATGGCTTCCAGATCCCAGGTGCTTTGTATAATTCAATATTTATTAAACACTTCTCAGAACTTATTCTCTGATTAGACACAGAGGCCAGTAGAAAGATATAATCAACATTTTCCCCTTAAGCACATAATAGAACTGCGGATGTAACTTGAAAATCATGCAGAAAAAGATGCATGAAAGAAAGTTGCAAGCCTTTAAACCTTTCAGATCACTTTAAAATTCTAATAGCAATAAAAGGTGAAAAAAACAGTTGGCATTTGCACGAGGCCTTGAATAAGGAGGAGAAATGAAAGTGGCTTGTATTTGTGCCCTAGTAATCCCCACTTTCCCATTGGGTGACAGATTGCATTTCATTCTTCTAATAATTATCAGGATAATCATTACCTTCATGGCAAAGGAGAATTAGCTATAGAGTTTGCTCTGCTAGGACACAAGCAACTATGCTAATTGGTTTCTATTAGCATAATAGAGCTTTCCTAAGTGTAAACAGGAAATGACGTCAGTTGGACACTAAGCTATTTGTGGCTTTTCTTGTTGAAAACAAGATGATGATGGGAGTAGAATTACACCCTTTAAGCAAGACTGAAAAGCCTTCATTTCATCTGCTGTGTGTAGAAGACTTTTAAATCCAGTTTTAAGAAAATGAATTTAAAAGTCTGAATTCGACTTACTTTTTAGAGGAGTGCAACTCAACCTGGAAGAACTCTAGCTTTTTTTTTTTTTTTTTTTGGGTGTCAGGCCTGTCTTGGATACATTTTACGTAAGGCTCTGCCACTTGAGCCACAGTGCCACTTCCAGCTTTTACTTAATATGTGGTTCCGAGGAATGGAACCCAGGGTTTCATGCATGCTAGCCAAGCACTCTTACCATTAAGCTACATTCCAAGCCCAGAACTCTCATCTTATAGAAGACTTTTTCTCATGCCCACATGGACTGCAGGTCACCTGCTCACCTGACTTCCCCGGGAAGTGATTCGCAATTTAGTCCTTGTGCATTTTGAAGTTATCCTACTCTTGCTATAGAACGTGAAAAACAGTAACACCTCTATTGACCTGTTCATTATTATCTCTCTCTGCCTCTGATTCTATCCCATGCTCATTTCAAGTTATGGTAAACACCATTTTTACCATAAATGTAGGATGAAAAATTATGTGTTTTTTTAGCTTCTTTCATTAGTTCTTTTGTGATTTTTATGATAAAACTCATTCATTTTTATTGGTTACATTATTCTGTATTCCTATCTACCCCTTCCTCTCCCTGTCCTGTATCCCTCCCTTCAAATTGCTTTCTTGGTTTCATTTTTGTGTTTAAAAAAATAAACTACTGGTTATTGTATGTTGATTGTACCTGGCAATCCCACTTTACTCATATGTTATTTTTCAGTTTTACTTTGGCTTCTTTAGATTTTTCTGTATATAAAATTATGCCATCTGTAAACATAATTTCAGGTCATTTCCTCTATTTAGATTCACTGTATGTCTTTTGGTTTTTGATCTTGGTATAACTTCTAGTAGTGTATTGAATAAAAGTAGTACAAGTAGGTTTTTAGTAGTATACTGGATAAGAGTAGTGCAAGTACTGTTCCTGATCTTACTGGAAATTATTCTTAGCTATTTCCCATTCTATACACTGTTTATCATTCATATATGTTATACCACAATAGAATGAAGAACATACCAACACAAAATCATCTCAACATACTCAGAAGAAGCAACCAGTAAAATTCAATGTCCCTTTGTTTGAAAATCCTAAACAAATCAGGAATATATCCCTAAAAATGTAACATATGAATGATAAAATAGTGCCAGATTTTTTTAAAAAACTGGTAAAACTTAACAATGCAGTCATCTTCATACTGTTACATTTACTATTTTATTTACATTTTTATTATTGATGCAATACCATTATTTCATATTGGTATTTTCAGGCTTTCTTTGTCCTCATAGTTCAGTTTTGGTAGATTATGCATGTCTAGAAATGGATCCATTTTTTTGAGATTTTCTGGTAGAAAATCTGAAGAATTGTACTATAGTTTCCATTTCTTTTATTTATATAGATCTTTTTAAAAATTCACTTAGTCTACTAAGGGTTTATTAATTTTGTTTATGATTCTTGATTTTATTGATCTTTTGACTTTCAGCTCTGATTTCTGCTCTGATTACTGCTAGTTTTTCTAAAAATTTGAGGTGGGTTCATTCTTATTGTCCTTGTATCATGAGTCGCATAGGTAGGGTATTTATTTGAAATTTCTAGACTGTTTTGATATAGATGCTGATTGTTACACAATTCACTCTTTGTACTGCCTTTCATGGAGATTGCATAAAATTTGGTATCTAGTAATTCTCCTTTCAATTTGGTTCAATAAAAGCTTAAGTTTCTGTTTTGATTTCTGTGTTCAAAAGAATATTCATTTTCTTACATTCATACTATTTCTAAAGATCCTCTTATTGATATTGAGTTTTATTTCCTTGGAGTAACAGATGATACATGGTTTCATGAGATGATTTTCTTTCTCTCCCTCTTTTTTTTTTAGTTTTTGAAATTTGTTTTAGGACCTAACATATGGTTTATCCTAGTGAATGCTCATGTGCTAATGAGATGATTGTGTATTCTGTAGCTGTTTTGTAAAATCTTTCACAAATGTCATTTAGCTTAATTTTAATCTATTGCATATATTCTGATGTGCCTTTGCTACTTATTTTTGTCCAAATGATTTTTGTCATTGGTGGAATTAGGATATTGAATTCCCCAGCTATGATTGTATTAGAATTAGTTTTTTCTTTTAGAGCTAATGCTTCTGCTATATGTAATTGCTGACCTAAATTTGGATGCTTATGTATTTATATCTAGTTATTCTTCTTATTGAGTTGATTCTTTATCATTGTATAGAGACCCTCCATGTGTCTTTTACAGTTTTTGATCTAGGGTATATTTTACCGTGTAGTAAGTGGAGCTTTTTTCAGCTTCCTTTTGGTTTCCATTTGCATGGTATATATTTTCCTATCATTTACCTATTTGCTCTTTATTGTCTCTGTCATATTCCCATACTGCCCAGTGTAGGGCCTGATCACTCCAGTGAAACAGGTTTTGGGTTTGTTTGGTTTTTTTTGCCAGTTCTTGGCCTTGAACTCAGGGCCTTGGCACTGTCCTTGCGTTTTTCTCAAGGCTAGAGCTCTACTACTTGAGCCACAGCATCACTTCTGACTTTTTCTATGTATATGGTACTGAGGAATGGAACCTGGGTCTTCGGGTATGCTAGCCAAGCACTCTACCACTAGGCCAAACTCCTGGCACTAAAATAGGTTTAAAAAAACTATTTTAGGAGCTGGAGCAGTGGCTCATGCCTGTAATCATAGCTACTCAAGAGACTGACATTTGAGGATAGTCCACGGTTCAAATCCAGCCCTGGCACTAAAGACTGTGAGACTCTTATCTTCAATTAACCACCAGAAAACCAGAAGTGGCACTGTAGCCCCAGGCATAGGGCAGTATCCTTGAGCTGAAGAGCTCAGGGACAGTGCTCAGAGTCCAAGACCCATGACTCACACACAAAAAACTTTATTTTAGTCTGCTATGGAGAGTCATGTGCCAAACACGCGAAGTTATCCATTGTTTTCTATTTGTTTTGTATGTGGAGTCTGTCTTACATATAAGATTATACCATCCTCAAACACAGATAATGCTATTGATTTCTTTGTGATTTATGACTTTTTTATTTTTTATTGTCTAGTTGCTTTTGCAATAGGTAGATGACATGAACCCCAAGATTACCATCATTAGGAAATTGAAAATCAACATCAAAATGGCATATCACTTCACACCTGTTAGGATGGCTATTATGAAAAAAATCCTAAAGCCACATGTGTGTGGCAAGAAACATTTTCTTGTTCCCTTGGTACACTGATGATAAGACCGTTATGGAAAGCCATATAGAGGTTACGAAAAAATTTAAAATAGAATGATCATGCAACCTAGCAATCCAACTAACTGGATATATCTCTAAAGAGTGTAATCAATATATTGAAGTCCTATATGTATTCTCATGTTCCTTTTTTCATTGTTGACAATATCCAAGATACAGAAACAATCTTTTTTTCCTAGCACTAGGTTCTTTTTCTATTATCTTGAAATTGTTCTACAAAGGAGTTGCCATTTAATAAAGAAGTTTATGCATACCATGCATTAAGTATCTATGACTACATAAACAACAAAATGTTGAATGTGGAAATCATACCATTGGTCTCTGTGGATGATCTTTAGAGATGTTTTACTAAGTGACATAAGTCAGTCATAGAAGCTTAAATTACGTATGAACACACTTCTTTGAAATATGGAAAATAGGCCTATAGAATAAGAATGGCTGATGTAGGAACTGGAGGTGGAAGGAAATAGAAATTCATTTGGGTTAAAAAATAGCTATAGACAATATGCTATAAATAAAACTAAGGGTTTGAGGAAATAGAGTTCCTTAGGTAATACAGTTTCAATTATGCAAATGATAAGTTAAACAGATATGCTGTGTAACTTGATACTTATAATTATTGACCCTGTATTTTCCACTTAAAACTTTGTGAACTCTTAATTCTTGTGTCAAATGTTCTCAGCACAATTAAATCCAACAAGTCAGTGAAGAGTGTGCTCAGAAGTATTTGAAGCTGAACTTTCCATATGGCAGTGTGAACCTCCAACTTAAGCAGTGATGTAGAGTAGATTTAAAGGAAATGACAACATAAATTAGAAAAGTTATTTCCAGTGGGTTTTGAAGCATAACAGAGCATATCACTGTTATCATTGCTATTATCATACCACTGCTGAATATCCCTGCCCTTATCTACTCTACAACCTTGTGTAACTTTATTCTCCATTTTGGAAATTTTTAACCTGTATAACAGGAAAAGCTGAAACATATGATATTTAGGGTTTTCCTTTAAGCACATACTATCTATCTTTTTGTATATTTCACAAACTGCTTTGTTTCCCCCAAGCCTCCTGGCTGTCCTTCTTTCCTATCAGTTGTCTTCCTTATAAATTTTCATTCCCTTCAGTTTTTCTTACTGACCTGTTCTTTTGTTTCAAGCACAATTCTGTGTAAAGCAAATTTGCAATATACAGAGTTGTCTCTAAAGATGCCACATAAAACAATATTCAGGAGTTTTAAAAATAGAGGCATTTAAGGTTAGAAACAGTCAGATAAAAAGGTAAGTTGCAGATTCGCTCCAAAATGAATTCTTTACATCTGCATTTCTAAACTTTAGTAGAAAGTGGTTGCTTCAGTTATGTTAAAAAGCAGGAGAGAAGCCCCACAGCCTAGAAACTTCTTTCTGTGAGGTACAAAATACTTTTCTTTTTCCTTAATATTGAACTCTTCTATGAAGTCGATTTTGTTTGTGATTTCCATATTCATGAGAACAGCTCTTACTTTTAAGTTAATCAGATTCTTCCTGGAGAATGTTGGGGGGAGAAGTGGGTGGAAGCTTACATTTTATCACTTCATTGGGAAAAAATGGTTTGTCAGTGTATTGTTGACAATTCCATTTGAAGAACAGACACAATTAATCATTGTAACATTAAGATACATTACAAATACATAACAATATGAGAACTGTACAAGAGGCACTGTGCTGTCCAAGGATGAAAATGATAAGTCAGGTGTGATTCTTTTCCACTAATGGTGAAAAATTAAAAAGTGTCAAGACCATAGCTTCTGCTTTTGAGCTCCTAATTTAGTCAAGAAGACACATTATGTATGGAGCTGTTAGCACAATAACCACCAAATAGAGGAGGTGTTGGAGTTGATGACTGGTGAACCATGTGGAAAGGAGGAGGTAGAATACAGGGAGACTGTGGCTTACAGACTTGAAGACAATAGTTTCATCAAAATTTTGATGCTTTCAATTGGAGAACTACCTTATTAATTTATTAATCTTTTTGGTTTAAAAATGCCTTTAGACAATATGTTATAGGCAAAATAGCTATAGGCAACACTCTATGCAAGGCAATATCCAATCAAACACAAAAATGGTGTAGGAGTGAGGTGCATGATATTTGAAGGGCAGGTTTTCCAAGGTAGAGGAAAACAGCAGAACAAGGGCCCTGCGAGGGTTATTTGGTATATTTGAAAAATACAGAAGGGACCAGTGAAGCTAGTGCCAAAGGAAGGGAAAGTAGAAACTACAAGGTCAGAATAAAAGAAGTGTCAAATCAAGGGGAAGCTGGAAAGCACTTGGGATAACTTTTGCTTTCTGCTGTGATGGTATTTGTGCTCCAAAGCTTTGGAAGGTTTTTGAAGAGAGGAATGTCATGATTTGAAAGATTTTAGGATCATTTTTGCTGGTGGGCTAGAATGGGCTGTAGAGGAAGAGGAAATAGAAACTATTAAATGAGAACAACTCAGAAGGGAGATGTGGTAATGGTGGGGTTGATGAAAGTGGTTGGATTCTGTAAATGTGTTAAAAGCCACAGACTCTGCCAACTGTGCATAAAATTTAAAGGAAAGATACGTGTTTACTGTTCTGGAATTTTAGAGAGTTGAAGTGTAATGTCAGTGTGATTTTGAAAAGTGTATTTTCCCATATATTTGCACAAAGGGGATTGTTGATTTTTTTTCTTTGACATGCAGTTAGAAGCCAGTAGATTAGCCAGTTCAGTTTCTTTACTTGAAGCTAATAACAACCAAGTATGACCCATTCAGAGCTGGCTAGAGGAAAAGATGATTTTGGTTTTATTGGTTTTGTTTTTTTTACAAGTGTTATAGTGTTCAAGACAGCTTAGAAATTGAAGCATAGCTAACCTTTATTTTATTGAGATATACTCCTATTTATATTTTCTTTGGGACTTTAACATGAAGCTCAGAAAAACAAATATTAAGTTTTCATTCAGAATCAAGACCTAAAAGTCATAGTACTAAGATGTAATTATAAAAGAAGGACTGTTTGGGGGAGCAAAATACCAGGTTGAGGTAGTGGTGGGGAAGAAAAAGATGACACAAGCATGAATACAGTAGAAGCAATTATATATGTATAAAAACGTTAGGTTTGGAAGTGTGGCCTAGTGGTAGAGTGCTTGCCTAGCATGCATGAAGCCTTGGGTTTGATTCCTCTGTACCACATATAGAAAAAGCCAGAAGTGTTTCCTGTGGCTCGGGTGATAGAGCTCTAGCCTTGAGAAACCTCAAGGACAGTGCCCAGGCCCTGAGGTCAAGCCCCAGGACTGGCAAAACAGTAAAAAGTAAATATTATAAGCAGAAGAAAAATGCTGAAATTGGATTTCATAATTGGATATAATCCCCTGATGCTTATATTGACATATTTTTTCTTTTATTGCTATGTCCTACTGAACAGCTTATATTCCAAGGCAGAATGAGCCATAGTTGTTCAATCATTTACCTGCTGAAGAGCATCTACCCTGAGTCTAGCTTTTAGCTAGAAAATAAAACTGCTACAAGTATTTGTGCATTAGACTTCTTGTGGACATAAACTTTCATTTCTATGGGAATTGTCTCCAGGAGGGCAAATGCTAGGTCATATGGTAGTTGCATATTTGGTTTTCTTAGAAATTTGTCTGTTCCTCTTTATATTCCCACATGATCTCCTCTGTCTCTATCTCTGTCTCTGTCTCTCTTTCTCTTTCTCCATTTCTTTTTTAAACAGTATAGTTTATCTTCTGTTCATGGAATTCTAATTGGACTAAATGAATTACAATGTGGAAAAGATTTTAGAAACCTTGCTGAGATGTACAAAGTAAAGTATGTTCTGTACTAATTAGGAGGAGAGAAAAATCTGTTTAACTAAAACCTCTATTGAAGAAGGTCATAAAAGTGGCTATATAATAACACAGGGTATAGTTCTTTTGGATTTCTAGTGATGCCTTTGTTAAAAAATCCATGTGAACTGCCGCTACTGAAAACTAAAACCACAGGGATTAAGGGAGAAATATAAAGAAGCAAAGATCTAATTCACTTACGAGTTGCATAGATCTCTCCAGCCAGGATTCACGTGTGCTTAAGCAGCTGCTGCTAGTGTGCTCTGTGTTAGATGGCTAGAAGCTCTTCTTGAGGTGACTGGATTTGCCACAGCCCCTGACACCACTTGTGCCAGGACAGGATGTGATGGGATGCAGGGGGAAGGAGGATGCGGATGCTCAAAACATCACATCTTCCTCTACCCCAATCTGAGGATACTTAATAACTAAAGATCAATTTTATTCATGGTTTTTATTTGGAAACCAGTATCCTATAGGATTGATGATAACATTTAACATTTGTAGGTAGAAATCCCATTTCTGAGTTTCTACTCTGTGCTGTTAATTCTGTCAGAAACATTAATGTCCCCATATACATAATATACATATGTACATTGTATGCATATAATGTACATAATATACATATGTACATTATATGCATATAATGTACACTTGGAAAAATTACTTGCAATTCAACTTTTTAATGTTTTAAGTAAATTAGCAAGTTAACTACATGCATTTAGTGGACTTGTCTTTGAAATTGATCCAAATGACAGTATCAGTTTCCAAGCTGACATTATTCTACAAGACTGGCAATCTTTGCTGTTTTGTTTTGAGAAGACATCTTACAGTATAGTCCAAGGCTGGCCTTAAAGTCAGAATCATTCTGTCTCAGCCTCCTGACTGATGATATTACTGCACTGCACATCTATGCCCAGCCCATCACTCGTTGTCATGTTTCTATGGATAGCAGGGGGCATAGGAACTTGGGATGTAATATAATGATACTGAAATAATAATCACAGTAATGTTTATTAAGTCACTCTTGAGTTTCTTCCCTCTGCTAGTTTTCTCCTGAATTTAACAAAAAAGGTCTTATTTCCAACAACAACTTAATTCAATAGGATACTCGTGTGGCTATATAAAACATAAAATATCCACACATACAAATGAGATAAATCAGATTTCTGTGGAATATATATACCTAGGATTAAAAACATGATCATATTTGGCTCCATACTGTTTGTTCTGTTGCCTTGCCTGCCTGCCTTTACATGTATCTACGCCACATGCACACATACATACAATTATGAGAGGCTTAAAATATCAAATATCAGAGATTCTTAAGTTTGGATAGTTTCTTAAGTTTAGTTGAAACATGCATCAGACAATTATTCATATCTTAACCATTATTTCAGTAAAAGCTAATGTGCTGTGAATTATCAATGCTAAAGAAGACTACTAAGCATTTTAAGGTATATTTTGAGTATGAAAACACACTTTTTTGAGAGTGCTGAAATGAACTGATTGCTTTATCATCTTCTGGTAACAATCAGAATAAAGTGAGTCACTAAAAATTGTTTTATGTGATGCAACATTTTGGGTATTTGTTTCCTTCATGGAATGAAGGCCGGAATGCTAGTTTAGGCTAGCACTGGCATGGCTGTTCATGCTGCAGTAGCCTTCTTCAATGTTTGCCATGTCCTGTTTATTTATTCCCCACATTTTGTTGAGACTGGTAGTTATAACACATTCCCTTGTAGTTAGTGGTTCATAATTCTTGATATGGATCAAAGAGGTGCTCCATTCTCTTTCTTTCCTCTTCATTTTAAACATTTAATAAATATTTGTTAGGTGATGAATGAATGGATGATTGATAAGGGTGACTTCCTTGGTTCATCATTCAGCTTTCTGTCTAGTTCATTTTAGCACCTAAGCAAGCATACTTTGGTTGGTGTTTAGGACACAAAAATGGCTATAGTATCAGCAGGCTGTCAAGGAGTCAGTCCCCTGTCAGTTAGAGGACACAATAGGTAATAGAAAGGGAAATGAGATGAGTCTATTTAAAAAACAGAGAAAAATCCATTGTAGCAGATTGTCAAAGAAGATGGACAAAGATATCTTTTGAATTGGGTTTTGAAGGGTAAGAGTTTTCATTCAGATAAATGAGCAAAGACTTTCTATAGTAGAAAACATTTTTGTTCACTTAGTTCTAGAATTGTTGGACATGCTGTGTGGCTTTTGAATAATGTGAGCTGAGAATCAGAACCTGTACTGTATATATTTATATCTTGGCATACATTTTGTTTTCATATTATATGAATGTGTGTATTAGCTAATACAAAATCCTTGTCTACAGACAGTGGCTACCCTACCTTCTGGGTATTTCCTTAATGAATTTGGGGAACGGAATGTAGATATTCATGAGATATATGGGAAAGACTGTCTTGAAACTATTTGGAATAATGAGATTAAATCTCAATGTGTCCAACTCAAGACATTAAATTTTCTTTTGCTTTACTTTAAAAATTTTGGTCCTAATACATTTGTACAACCAGAATATATAAAGTTAAGGACTCAAATTTGTTAAGTTTTAAAAGCCACCCAATCAGCTTTGAAGATTGTCTTATCTTTGGTGTTGACATAATTCGGTGTGCCTACTCTGGTAGTGAATGGCCTTGTTGTGTTAGTAATTGAGGTAGTCTGGGCATTTTCTGGGAGAAAGGCTGTGATCAAGTACTCAACGAAATATTTGGACATTGAGCCATCTATTCCATTTCTCCTATCTTTCAGCTGAAAAAAATGGAATCCCCAAACACATTGGAAAGCTAGATCATTTCATATAAAATAATTACACCCCTATATCCTCCAGGAGTCTTCACTGTGCTTTTAGCAACTTAACACAGTATGTTTCCTTCTTACAGTGTTAAGAGCATCCATGACATCCATTGACATTCTTTAATTTACACAAAATATCAGTGCTGGTCAGAGAGTGACAGCATAGTATCTTTAATAAATATATATTTTACCAGGTTCTCTATTAGCTATCCTCCATATCAAGAAAATAATTGTTAGATATCTGTAACAATGACCACCATGGCTTGTGCTTGCATAACTTGATAATATCTCATTGAAAGTGCCATCCAAAAGAGAAAACACTTAATCAACGCATGTTAAATGAAAGACTACTAAGCCATGTGACAAATGGAATAAGGAAGAGAGAGAAAATGGGGAAAAATTAAAATTCTTGGGTTGAATTTATGTGGCATAAAAGAAATATGAGATGGGCCTGTGGTTCTTCACTGTTTTATGGTCACTTTTTGGTGGAAGCATGTATAATTCATTCAACTTGTCCTTTCTCATGACACAGCTGTCATGCTAGATTCACAGTAATGTGAGTTTATAGCACTCCAAGCAGACTTAGTACATTCTGTCTTAGTACATTCATTCTTTGCAAAGCCCTACACACATATTTTGATTTTGCAGAGGGTTAATTCCAAGAAGGCACGGGGGAAATCTGTAAGTGGTTTTCTTGCAGAGGAGCAGTGTCGGTAGTGGAGTCCTCTCTGTTTGGGCGTGTGCTGAGCGTCCTCATGGGTGTGCTGCTGGGGGACTCTGGGAAAATCTGATGTACCTAGCAGTGGTGTCATGTAGCTCATGACTTTATAAAATGAGCCTTATTGAAATTTAAAAACAAAATCAAATATACTTTTCGGACTTGATCCCAATCACAGAATATTCCTGATTTGTAGAAAATTTTTAGTGTGGTCAGATATTATGTCAATTCATCATATCCCATCCCTTTTCAATATTTCCAGGTAGTTACTATTACCACCTGCCTCTGTCATTTTCATTCAGGGAAATGGGTCTGATGAGAGCCAAAGCAATCTAAAGCTGCATAGCTAATACGTATTAGGCCCTACTTGAAACCAAAGTCTGTTTCCAATGTTTCTTGTCATTCTTTTGACCTTACAGCCTGGCTTTCTGGACATAAACAGTGGTTGCCATGGTCCTGTTTATCTAGCTGACTTAATAGTCATTCCTCATATCTGACACCAGAAGAGTGTGCCAACACTAAAGAAAGAGCAAGTCCTGAGAATTTAGTTTACAACTTGAACAAAATCTCTAGATGCCAGGAGAGGTGCCAGAGAAATGACACTGGGTTATTCTATTCTCACTCTCACAATCTTTTATTCTGGTCTTAAAACTGTTTGGTTGTAAGTAATAAATGTTGCTGGGTGAATAAATGTTCACCCGCTATACCTTTTTTGACATAAATAATGTAATGTCCAAACAATGCAGAGACTGCCTTAAATAAAACATGTGAGTGCTGGTCTTTCTGGTAATAATTTGGAAAATATCAATAATGTTGTCAGCCTAACAACAGAACATGCTATCTGCCCTTTTCATCTTCCTGGCCATCTGAGAAAAGGAAAAATGCATCCTCACCAACATTGTGTCGAGTTATTTCAGAAGCCCTACATTTCCTGATAGAAATGAGCAAATAAATATGCTGGGTTTCTGAAAGCTTAAGCAAGGTCCTGTGGCTTGATAGGTAAGAAGGTTGCTGTCTTTAGCACCCTATTCAGCGAATATGAATCTTCGTCTGGGAGACTTCTGGCAGCCCATTGTGGAACCATTCTGGATTGGTGTTGAGATAATTGTACCTAATTCAAAAAGGGACAGCCAGGTGTGGTGGCTCACACCTGCAATCCTAGCTACTCTGGAGGCTGAGATCCAGCCATTGCGATTCAAAGCCAGCCTGGGCACTACAGAATGAGAGACTCTTATCTCCAATTAACCACTAGACAATGGGACGTGGAACTGTGGCTCTAGGGGTAGGGTGATAGCCTTGAGCTGAAGAACTCAGGGACAGCACCCAGGGCCAGAGTTCAAGCCCCATGACAAATAAATACACAAACAACAAAAGGGACAGCCACTGATTAAATGAGATAAGTATCAATGTGTTGCTCAATGTATTTCATGGAAGTATAAACAGAAAAGATCTTAATTCTTTTTATTTTTATTCACCAAACACAATCTTGCATTCCTTGCTTTTTAAGTCTACCTCACTAGGGCTCATACTATAGGTAACTGCTAGTGCTAACAATTTCATTCTCATTATTACCTCAGTTTCTGGTTCCCTACAAAAATGACGATGAGAGAAGGATATTGGGTGAGTCAGTCTATCTCAGGAGTAATGTCTGGTAATACAAGTAAAGAAAGGATGAAATGAGACAAGAAAACAGAAAAACCAGTTGATACTATGAGCAGATAATTAGTATGAATAATAGGCTCAATCTCTCTGAAGTGGCACATGAACAGTATAGGATGTGTTCTTTGGAAAACCAGGTGTAAAATAGGTACTCTTGCCTTCCTTACTTACCCTTAACATGTGATGGAGGCCAGGAGTGTGGCCTAGTGGTAAAGTGCTTGCCTAGTATCCATGAAGTTCTGGGTTTGATTCATTGGCATCACATAAGTAGAAAAAGCAGAAATGGTGGTGTGGCTCAAGTGGTAGAGCACTAGCCTTGAAAAAACTCAGATAGTGCCCAGGCCCTGAGTTCAAGCTCTAGAACTGGCAAAAACATAAACCAAACACATTTAATGGCCCATAGCTGCCCCCAGATCCTTATCTTGAGGCTCATTTAGGGCTAAACTCAGCCCTTTATAGGAAACGATAATAACCACTGAATGACTTCTATGAATGAATGAACCAATGAAAGAATGGCAAGCTCTGCCCCCAAGCACATCATTGGATAGTTTGTGCTACAGAGCCCGTTCTACCAATAGATCGTGTTAAGTCTAGACTTACCAAATGGTCACATTCTTGCTTAAAATTCTTTCTCCTTCCCAATTGTTTCTTTCCCTCTTCAGAGATTCTGAGTCATCTCTAGAGATCTCTAGAGACCCCTAGAGAGTCTGAGACATCTCATCACTAAATTTTGTGCTTCTAGCTATCATGTATCTGTCTCTGTTTTTTGGAAGCTTGACCTAAAATGGGGATATTGGTTAACCATGCTCATCTCTTCGTGCTTGAAGGTTTGGAGGCCTAGCTAGCTGCCTTCCTTCTGTGGCCCGTATCACAGCTTATATCTAATGGGCTTTCCTGAGGGTTCCCAGAGAGCTCCTTGCTGGGAGGTAAGGAAATTATTGAATGCATGGGAAATGCCGGGCTGGGTATGCTAGTTATTGTCACTCTAGCCCTAATTACTCTTTGCTCTTGAGGTTGGCTCTAGCCATTTTCCACCTTGAAAATCTTCATGCAGGAAGTGTCCATTCCCATCTCCCTCTTCCTGTCTGCTCCCCACATGGAGACATAGGTGTTAGACTATGAAGAATTTTGTCACTGTGCTGTGTATTGGGGTGAGTGGGAAATGGGATCAAGCCTCGTTTTTCTGTAGAACTGCACGTGTGTCAAGAACTTTGCTTCCCTGTGATATAATAAGTTTTTAGTTCCTTTTGGAAAACAGTCCTTCTAGGCCTATGCTCATCCTGATTTAAACATCCCCTGTTGGCTTTCAGTTTTTAGGGATTATTGGGAGTGTAGGTCAGAGGAGCAGTGTAACTACCTGCTTTTGTGAATAAGAGCTTACCTCTAGTTTCTTGAGAAAGAACCTGTTTTGGTTTGAACCTGTTTTTGGTTTCTAGAGACCCTGAAAAACATCATGTCTAAAATAATATTATATGTCTTCTAAATTAATCCTTACATTCTCACCAAATTTGACCTATCAAATTAGGCTATAGAATTGTTTTAATGATTCGTTTTTAATGAAAAAAAATATAGCCAGAGAATCACAAGTTAGTCACCAAAGTGCCTCAGAGTTTTGACCTTTTTCAACTCATTTCACTTCCCATGGCTGTGTGATCACAGCCAGATAGTCATGCAGAGGTGCTTTCTATGTCTACAAGTTGTTTACATCCAAAGTGAAGGGAAACACATAAAGCAGATTCGAACCTTTAGGAGAATGGAATCCTAAGTAACAAAGAAAAGAGCAACTTGTTTGTAAGGGAACCTGCCATGAAACCAGTGTCCCCCTTTCCTTTAGAGATCTCTTGCTGATTCTAAGAGTTGCTATGGCTGAGGCCCAGTGCATTCTCTCTCCCTCCCCCCGCCTCTCTCTCTCTAGTTTTGTGATCAATAGATGAAGTGTTAATTGATAATGAAATGATAAGCATATATAACTATTTCATATGCAAGGAAAGTCAATATAGACAAGCACAAAAGATATGATTGTAAGACCAGGAATGTCTGGCTAGGGCCATAGTCACTGACAGTACTGAAGGAAGTGTTGGAGCCAATGACGCACTAAAGCCTTTTGTTGTTGTTGAAAACATTAACAGAATCTCACAATAGATATGGATCATCAATAATTTGGTGTACCTTTCTGACTTTATGATGTGTGCTGTCAACCAGGGGGAGATACAGTATCATGAAAGTACTCTCCCTGTGTTCTAACTCCTCCTCCTCCTCCTGCTGTGTTGCCTCTGATAGGTCTGTGAAGCTAGAAATGGTATGGCTATGCATAGATCTGCTCACAGAATGGTTACAGATGATCTGATAATGTGTTTTAGATAGCATAGCAAAGCTGTAAAAGTACAAAGCAAAATTAAACCGAACAATGGATAGAACATTCTTGAAGAAAGAAAGAAAACAGCCTGGAGAAAAAGAAATCCAGGAAATATCTTCATCACATTTTCCCATGAAGGAGAATATGTTTAGACCAGGTAGAGGGAGATAGAGAGGGGACTAATTGAAGGCATTCAGTGGCTCATACCTCCTAACCAGGGTCTTAGCACTGGTCTGCATGAATCTGGATGTCTGGGATAGGAGAAATTTTACAGACACATTTATGTGATTGTCCAGAGCTCTTGAGTCTGACGTTTCACATGAGTAGCACTTCTGAGTAGCTCATAGTGAGCACATTAAATAATCATTTGAATGAAAACTAGAAGCATGTTAAACTATTTTTAGAAACCAGAAAGGTATTTGTTGTTGTTGAAATTTTCTATTATATAAGAAAGAAGTATAGTCTTAGAGAATCATGCTTGTAATTCTATCTACTCAAGAGGCTGAGATCTGAGGGTCAAAGCTAGCCCAGGCAGAGAAGTTTGTGAGACCCTTACTAACCAATAAAAAGCTGAAAGGGGAGATGTGATTAAACTGGTAGAGCACCAGTAAAAAAAGCTAAGTGAGAGCATAAGGTAATGAGTTCAAGCCCCGGTACTGCTGTGCGTGCAGGCACATGTGCATATACACAAACAAACGCATACACACACACACACATACACCAGATAAACCAGTAAAATATTGAACTTCTCTATATACCATTAACTCTTATTTTGTTACTATTCTAGAATAATCAATTCTTTCAAAATCTTTTTTTCATATATTTTCATTGTAATTAATAGAAGAGTTACATTATATTCACCAGATAGAAGGTGCATTAATTCACAAACATTGATATCCTTTCTCATGTCTTGGTCCCCATTTCCCTCCCCCCCACACCCACCCCTCATCTTGTTTTCCCCCCTTCCCTATCCAAAAAAATTGGTTCTTTCAAAATCTTTTATTTACAAATTGTATTTTGAAGTGATTTCAAATGAAAACAATATAACGTAATACAGAAAACATTAATATAAATTAATTTCAAGTAAGAATAATAAGCCTCAATAGACCCTTTTCTAGTTATTTCTAAATATTTCATTTCATTTCTTTCTTTAAAATTCTTCATGTATTATCTCCTGTTTTCCCCCCTTGGTTGTGGGGCTTGACTCTGGGCCTGGGCACTGGCCCTGAGCTCTTCAGCTCAAGGTTAGTGCCTTACCCCTTAAGCCACAGTGCCACTTCCGGTTTTCTGGTGGTTAATTAGAGATAAGAGTCTCAAGGACTTCAGTGCCTGAGCTGGCTTTGAAATTCAATCCTCAGATCTTAGCCTCCTGAGTAGCTAGGATTATCAGCATGAACCATCCTGCCCAGCTCCCTTCTCTCTTTCTTCCACCAATTTTCTTAAACAACTTGATGACTAGCCAACAGCACTCTCAGTCCTTTTTCTCATTTTCCTTTTTCTTTCTTTCTTTCTTTCTTTCTTTCTTTCTTTCTTTCTTTCTTTCTTTCTTTCTCTCTCTCTCTCTATTTCTTTCTCTTCTTTCTTTCTTTCTCTCTCTCTTTCTTTCTTTCTTTCTTTCTTTCTTTCTTTCTTTCTTTCTTTCTTTCTTTCTTTCTTTCTTTCTTCTGATGCTGTTACTAGAGTTTTAACTTGGTCTGGGTGCTAATGCTTAGGTTTTTCATTCAAAACTTGCACTCAACCAGCTGACACACTCCACTTCCAGCTTTTGATAGTTAATTGGAGCTAAGAACCTCAGAGACTTTCCTTCCCCTGGCTAACTTTGAACCACAATCTTTAAGATCTCAGCCTCATGAAAGGCTAGGAATACAGGTGGAAGGCACTGGAACCCAGCAAAGTAAGAATCTTTTTGTTTCTGTGCTCATTTGTGGGGCTTGAACTTAGGACTTAATATACTTAATTAGCTTTGTCTGTTCTAGGCAGGCGATCTACACTTGAGTCACCCTTCCATAATGTTTATTGTTTTGAACAATGTTATTAAGACATAGAGAAAAATTTTCCAGTGTGTGCTCTGGGTGTGTTAAGATCCTATACTCAAGTGATCTGTGCATGGATTGCACTATATAATAGATTGTCCTCTTGAACATATTTTTAGTGAGAAAGCTAAATATACTTCTTTACCTGTCATAGAATTCTTTGAAAGAATATTTACTGGTAAACATCTTCAAGAACTAATCTTGATGTAAAAGAATATCTGGGGACATTTGAATCTATTCATTGATTCCACAATTATGCTTTGAACACATTCTTGGTGATGGGGATGAGAGCCAATAAACAAATGCAGTTCTTGTCTTTGTGGAACTAGCTTATCTCTTATCAGACTGGGAGTACTGATGAGTTTGAAATGTTTCTTTTTTCCTTTAATAAGTCTTCCAGTCCCAGCCCAACAGGAAATAATATGGAGAAATAAGTGCCTCATCCATGTTGGGGTTAAACACCAGGTCAAAAGAGAGTCTGATAACCAAGGGTATCAAATTTGCTTCCATCTATTTGAGCATGCACCAGCCTAAAACAAGGGGCTATAGCATTTAAAAATAAGGAGAGATTCTTGAGTTTTTTAATCACATCCCTATGTTGATAAAATATTTATGAACTCTCCTTCAATTAATTAGAATAAACTATGTAACACTGCAGGAAACAAATTGAAAATTTAATAAAGTAAGTTCACTTCTAATTTCTTTTGAAGAAAGAAGCTAATTATATTTAGATCTGTAATTATAACTTTAATTAAAATATAATGCAAAATATTCCATAAAGTGAAACAGTGCTGAGTAATAAAATGGAAACTTGAAGACAATTTGCTCTTTAGATAAAAATTTATAAATTCAAATGAAACCTTTAGCATACTATCTCCTCCCCACATTCATTCATCTTTTAATTAAAAACTAAATAACTGTGGTTTAATGACCAATTAATGTTTACTGTTTTAAACCCTTTCCATTTGTTGTGTGCTGAGATCTCCTCTCAGTGTTTTGGCCATCTTCCTTTTACTCTTTGTGGAGATAGATGCATCATTTTCCCCTTTTGGGTTTCAACAAGGCTTAAGCTTTCAGTGACTTAAAACTTGAAAGAGATGTCTTTTAGAAGTATGCTCACATATCAGTCTCCTTCACCTGGCTGGCATGAAGATACTTTGATTGCTCCAGGCATACATCCAAGTGGAAGGAAATTTAGAGCTTCCAAAATGAAATTAGGAATATGATGAATTGACCTTCTGGTGGTGTTTTTAATAATCATTTACTCTCACACATTTCTCAGAGGGATGGAGTTGACTAATAGTTTGCCCAGACATTAGGTTTAGATTCTGAAGTCCACTGGAATGTGAGGCCATTTGCCATGAAAGTCAAACATATTTCTAAAGGGACTTCTTCACACTACTCTTTAATTTGCATGCTTCTCTGCCTTTTCCAAATCAGCTATTTATGCAAAGAAATACTTAAACAATTCACAGTTTCTTCTATTCTTTTTTTCATATATTTTTATTGTAATTAATAGAAGGGTTACATTATATTTGCCAGATAGAAAGTACATTAATTCACGTACATTGATACCCTTTCTCATGTCTTGGTCCCCAATTCCCTCCCCCCCACCCCCACCCCTCATCTTGTTTTCCCCCTTCCCTATCCAATTTCAAATAACCAAATACAAATATATCCAATATATCAGGTAACAAAGTGAGATACTGTAACAATATGAGATAATCAAGGGATAGCAAAAGAGATGAGAGATAACATAGTACATTAAGGACAACAATCACTCATTATATGGTTTTGTTTCTATATCCTAGAGGTCCTTTCATTTGGCATCATACCATATGGCCTTATGTATCTAGGTTTTGCTCTTCTATTCTTTTACACCTTAGTGTCCAAAGATTCACTGCTTTTCTTGTAATCAATTTGAAATGATTATATATATTTATTAAATTCATAGTATATATAATACAATTCCTACGCAAAAACCACTTTTTGATTATTTCTGTGCCACCAGTGGCTCCATCTCTATATCCATGTCTCGTATGCTTGATGTAGGTGCCAGGGTCATTTTTATTCAGGTAGAGAATCAATGTTACTAGATTTTTACAGTTGTCCAGACTTCACAATACAGTCCTTAATTCAAATTATTTATAACTTTTGAGACCCATGTTACTAAGTAAATCACTGAATATAAACAATTAATGGTACTTTTTGCTCCATGTTGGAAAAAAACATTTTTGACCTGTTATAGAAGATGACTAGAGTAGGTAGAGAGATGGAACTGTTAGCACTTTGGTTCTGGACATATGGTTGAGGTCTCAGAAAATGGAAAAGTAGGGGAACAAGGTAATCAAAAAGAAGTCAACTAAGGATTGTTATGGTTCAGGGGTGCAATGCCCACCTAGAATTGTTTTCTTGCATGGTGCTTTAACACAAAAGCTATGACCTCCAGTGCAAGTCCTAGAATATCAGCCAGTTCCTTGCAACTCTGGAATAAATTTTATTTTAGCCTAGTCTATAATTTCTTTGGTTGGTTGTTGGATTTGGTTGGCCAGTGTTTTCTTGAGAAGTTTTATATCTATTTTTATCAAAAGAAGAGACCTATGATTGTCTTTTATTAACTGGTCCTAGTCTGGGTTTGGGACGAGTGTAATGCTGTGATAAGGTTGGTAGTTATACCTCCCTTTCTATTTCATTAAAGAATTTGATTAGCATTGGTGTTAGTTTGCTTTTGAAGATCTTACAGAATCTGGCTGTGAATCTGTTTAGTGAGAAAAACATTAGGGACTGATAGGAGACTCGGTCACCCATTCAAAAATGAGAGCAATTATGCCAGTTATGCGGGAAACATAAAAAAGAATTGTTGTCTGAGGCCAATTCCAGGCACTCATGACAACCTAATAGAAAATAACCATAAAAAAAGAAAAGCTGACGATGTGTCCCGAGTGATATGATAGAGCTATTGTTTAACCAAGTGAATGACATATAGTTCAAATACTGGCACCGTTAAAAGAAGTTTGCATTTCCATCATCAGTTCAGATAATGCAGATTCTGCTTGTCTAGGTAAAGCACTTAGGGTATTACTGTTCTTTAGCATAGCCTCCTTTGCTGACACTTGTATCTAAGGTAGCACTTTATTATTCCTGCTCTTTCTTCCTCTCTCTCTGTAAAGGTGAATCAGCTTCATTTTTTTTGCCAGTCCTGGGCCTTGAACTCAGGGCCTGAGCACTGTCCTTGGGCTTTCTCAAGGCAAGAGCTCTACCCCTTGAGCCACAGCACCATTCCTGGCTTTTTGCTATGTATGTGGTACCGAGAAATTGAACCCCGGTCTTTGTGCATGCTAGGCAAGCACTCTATCACTAGGCTAAACTCCCGGCCCCATCAGCTTCATTTTTTAAAAATCATTTAAATCTCCACTGGTATACATTTTGCAGGAACTGAGAAGTATCTATCCTGTTCACCAGATTTATTCACCAGAGTGCTTTATGTACAGTTGAATAACAAAACAAAACAAAAATAAACAAAACCTTGG
This sequence comes from Megascapheus bottae, assembly GCF_031878675.1. Classification (NCBI taxonomy): domain Eukaryota; kingdom Metazoa; phylum Chordata; class Mammalia; order Rodentia; family Geomyidae; genus Megascapheus; species Megascapheus bottae. The sequence goes on from NC_143510.1 coordinate 34,599,037, forward strand.
GAGGAATGAATTTTTAAGTAAAGAAATGAGATACTGAATATGTTCCCAACACTTTGAAGCACTGTTTTATACAAACTTTGAGCTGCCAGATGTTTCTGTAAAGAATACTAGAAGTAGTTTTTACCAAATGGTCAAGATAATAAAAATAAATTTCAAATTCTCAGATACCTTCAGGGATCTGAGCTTGTTATTTACATCTCAAAATTCATGGTAGCACCCCAGAGATCCCTAATGTGGCTGTTATATGGTCTTTCAAGTATGATCACACAATTTTCAAAGAAAAGGCTGTTTGGAAAGCCATAGATTGTTTTGTTATTATTTATATCTAGGTACCTAACTGTCACTAGTTCTGATACCTTCCTAAATACTGTGCCCTTCAGTGCATTAATCAGCTAATTCATAACAGGCTTCACCTAACACATCATGATTTTACTGGAGGAGTATTTAAGATCTATTCAATTGGAAGAATTTACCTGTCAATCCAAATGTCTTGTAGGAACACACGCACACACACACACACACACACACACACACACACAGAGCCATCAAATTTCTGCTGGAATGTTTTTCAAGAGTGTTAAATGAAAACATTTCTGCTTGAAATTCATCATCTGGCAATGACCATTTCATCACTCAGGCAACCTGAATAAAAGATATTTCTCTCAGTCATTAGCAACTCAGTCAGGAAAGAGAGAAAAATTGGACATTTAAGAACATTTTACTTTTTTTGTCATTTTAGACTAAATGACACTCTTAAATGATGACTGGTCAAACAGGCAGAATCTATTAGTAACTTGAAAATAAGCATGAAAGGATGGCAAAACCCAAAGGAATCTTAAACTCCTATTTATCATGCCTGTCACACCATTGCTACTGGTAATAAAAGTGTTTTTGTTTTATGTTGCAATATCTTTAGAGAATATTTTTTGTGCCAGAGTAAAAAGTGATATTGCGACACTGAGTATATGAAGCTATAATGTAGCTTTGCAGTTTTGAAATTTTGCATTCATGATTTAAGCCTAATTTGGAAACCTGGTACATTTGTAGTTTGCCTGGTTATTTTTTTATATAAGAAGTTCTAGTATTTTATAGACATTCTACTTTGGAAATATGTCCTTACATGAATGTCATGGATTTCCTTGGTTACTCAGAACCAAATGGTCAAGATTTAATGAAGATAGTATTAACTGGTCAATTTACAGGTGTATTTATTTTCTTTTAACAACCCAGCCATCAGTCATATTGCACATTAGTAAAGAAATAAGGACTTCATTTTAAGTCCTTATTGATTGAATCAAAGGCCCAACCTTCTCTCCTTTCTGTTTTTTCCTTCCAAAGTCTCTTAAATGACTGATCCAATGAAAACTCAATGTAGGAGTTGAAACAAGAAACCAACACTCTAAGGTATGGCTGAAGTGTACGTTTATATGTACATTGATTTTTACACAACTGCATCCAGAAGTGAAATACTGTACTATCTTCACTGATCAATTCATGCAGTTTTCCCTCACAGAGAAATTAAAAACAAAGTCAATGAAAAGCAGTAGCACTCTCTCTCTCCATCCCCCCTCTCTCTTTCAATGCTAGAGTCCTGAAATATCTGTCGAGGAACAAATGTATATTTGCTCTTCCTTTATTTGATGGACAGAAAAAACATCAATTGAATTCTCACACAATTTTGGAGTTTCCACAGTAAAGTAGTTGTAATTTCTTCTATAACTTTACATGTAAGATACATTGTATAGAGGTATGATATTTTTTTTCTTTTTCTTTTTGTTGGTCCTGGGGCTTAAACTCAGAGCTTGAGCACTGCCCCTGAGCTCTTTTGTTCAAGGCTAGTGATCTTGTCACTTTGAGCTACAGCCCCACTCCTCGTTTTCTGGTGGTTAATTGGAAATAAGAATCTCACAGATTTTCTCGCCTAGGCTGGCTTTGAGCCATGATCCTCAGATCTCAGTCTTCTGAGTAGCTAAGATTACAGGTGTGTGCTACTGGTGCTTGGCTGAGGCCACCAAGTTAAAATTTTGCCAGTCATCTTCTCTGAATGCTAGAAGAGAAGAGGCCTAATGTGAATTCCATTTTGGAGATGGAGGTGAGGGAATCTTTATTTCTCTCTGGAAATATAATCATTTTTCATGCCAAGTCCCTATTTCCCGGTGCATAACAAACATATCTGTTGATAAAAGGCAAGTTGGTTTAGAGAACAAAATAGTCCATTTTAGTGGTTAGTTATTTTTTCCTTTAAAAACTGTTTATATATTTTGTGGATACTGGGGTTTGGATTCAGGTCCTTTACCTTGCACTAGTTTACAATAGTTACTTTTCAGCTATGGTCTTATATTTTTTATTAAAGAATTTATTAACATTGATTTTTACATCATATTTCAAATGACGTGTCATATTTTTTTTGTCTGGGGCAAACTTGGTTTTTACCTTGCTAGGCAAGTACTTTAGCACTTCAGCCTAACCACTTGTTCTTTTTTCTGTATTTTCTTAAAAGTAGGGTCTTGTATTTTTCTCTAGGTCTAGGCTTGAACGTGGTGATCCTCTCTGTGTAGCTGGAATCACCTGTAATCCTAGCTACTCAGGAGGAAATCAAATAGGTGAAGTTCTAACAATCTTCTAATATGTTTAAACACAAGGGTAGGTATGATAGTTTATACCCGTGATCCCAGAATATTTGAAGAGGGAAATCCGGAGGATCATAGGTCAAGGCCTTAGCAAGACTCTTACCTACATCAATAAGCTGTGCTTGGTGGCATAATTATAGGTGTGAGCCATCATTACCCTGCTCAAATAGAGTAATTTAAAATAAAAGATTTTAGAGAAAAATGATAGGATAGATTATGAAAGACTTACATAAAGCAGGTGAAAGTCTGCGCTATGGTGGTCACTTGTATGACGCAATTGTCTTTAGACACGACTGAGTATTGTCTAACTTTCTAGGGTATTTGGTGACAAAGAGGACAGAAAAGAAGCAGAGAAATAGATGACTTTTGTGCAGCTGTAAGTTTTAGAAGGTCTGAAGGAAGGAAAAAGGCACACCTTATGACTATGTCTTGAAAAGCCAAACTTTCTACATAGAGAATAATATTATGAACACAGTGTGCCCACCATCCAGATTTAATAATGATTCAGACATGGCCAGACTGTCTTGCTGCATTTTCACCATAATCCCTACTTTCCCAGATCACCTGGAGGCAAATCTCAGTACTATATTATCACTCTATATTTCAGCCTGCTTCTTTAAACAATAAAGACACTTAAAAAATAAAAAGGGAGTAGGCTTCTAGTCTCTGGTTTGACATGCAAGGAACTTATAAATTACTATTTCCTCTCACTAATGAGTAAAAACCTGAATAGAAAAATCAACAACTCTTCTTAGATCTGTCTGATAATTGAGGTCACAGGGCAAACTGTTACTCTCATAATTGGAGAAATAGATAGGCAAATACAAAAAAATTCACAGCTTGCTAGTACAAAAACCCATAAGGAAAATCTGCTAAGGGAACAGTCCCAGAGTAGGAAAACTTGTAGGAGTTCCCAAATGACGGTAGGCTTAATGTGGACAACATTGAGTCCCAGAAAGAGCTGTATCAGATCCCAATAGTAAATGACAGGAAAATATCCCCTTGTGCTTCCAATAGGGGCTAGCATACATTTTTTTTTAATACAGAAGAATGCTCTTCTTAGTACTTCTGCTGATAGGAAAAGCTTTTGCCTGTTTGAAATTTATTTCCTTACCTGCATAAGGAAAATACCTAATAGCTCCTAGGTGTGAGAAGGGAAATTCTTAGTTCCAGTCAATCTAGGCATGCTATCCTATCTTGTGGCATGAATGTTCTAAGTAGCGGATGGGAAAATTATGAACACATTGTTATTATAAAGCAGTTGGTACTATCTTTGAAGTAATACTGTGCTATTTGAATGCATACTTATAATGTACTATCTGTAAATGGATATTTTCAACTGAAGGGCAACTGAGTTTAAAAAGTGTAACTGATATACCAAGCAGGGAGAGAAAAGAAAATCATAGAAAATGATCAATTAAATCCACAGAATTAAATGGCAGAAAATGAGCAGAAGACAAAAATAGGATAAAGAACAATGGCACCAAATTGGCTTTATATTAATCCAGCTATATTGATGATCACATTAAATGTCAATAATTTGCTGAGGGGCATCTGAGTTGATTCCATATCTTATGAATGGATCAATAAAATATGGCATATATGCACAATAGAATCCAATGCTTCTATCAGAAAGAACAACATTGCCCCATTCATAAGTAAATGGAAAGGTTTAGAGAAAAATATATTAAGCAACACAAGCCAGACCCAAAGAAACATAGGTTGCATCTATAATAACTAGAATATGTCTATAAAGGTTAAGCCAATGGATAGTAAAATACCAATAATTATACTTAGACATGATTAATTAAGCAGTACTCTAAGCATTAACACAGTGAGAACAAAGGAAGATATTCTTAGGAGATGATCACAATGGCTTAATAGCTATATTCATATGACCATGTAAAATGCTGCTTATTGAAATGAATGCCAAGAAATGGAAAAGAGGTTTTTTTTCATTGTACTGTTTTCAGTTATTTCCGTCTTTCTTTTTTCTGCCTTTGATTTATTCACGTTTGTCATTGTTTTTGATTTCTGTACCATTTGTCTTGTCTATAAGTTTATCTGATTTGGGGAGGGAAAGGGGAATCACAGAAAGAGTGGTATGAAGGATGAACCAATGCAACAGCCATTCTCACTAGACACAATGTTGGAAATGAACTTTACAACCTGGGAAGGAGGGGAAAAAGTAGGAGAAAATGAGGGAAGGGATCACAGTGTTCAAAAAGAAAGGTACTCATTAACTATTTCATATAACTACAACCCTATTGTACATCACCTTTACAATAAAACTGGAATAAAAAAAACGCCAGAAATGTCAGTTCACCAATAAGCAAAAAAGATTGTCTTTTTTATTTTTATCAAACAGAAGACTTTTCTGTATGTTGTGTTTAAGAAACTCTCTTTAGGTATCAATACATACACATGTCACATAAAGAAAGGAAGGCGGCCATGCTAACTCTAATCAAATTGAGGTTTGAGTAGTTATGCCACTTTTACATAGAGTAGACCAGAGTAAGGGAAGTTATCAAGGATTAAGGAGGGCATTACATAATGATAAGTAGCACTCCTCGGTTATGTGCATCTAAAACAAAAGGTCCAAATACACGAGACAAAAATTGGTAAAACTCCAAACTTAAAGAGTAATGGGTAATTTCACTATGACATCTAGAACAATACAGTAAGCAGAATGACAATAGAGAAACAGTTGAATTTAACAGCATCATAAGTCAACTAGATATGATTGACATCTAAAGACTGTTTCCGATTGAATTTTTTTTTTGGGGGGTCAGTCATGGAACTTGAACGCTGTGTCTGGGCGCTGTCCCTGAACTCTTCAGTTCAAGGTTACTGCCCTATGCCTTGAGCCACAACCCTACTTCCGGTTTTCTACTGGTTAATTGGAGTTAAGAGTCTCGTGTTCTTTAATGCCTGGGCTGCCTTTGAATCACGATCAGACCTCAGTCTCCTGAGTAGCTAGGATGACAGGCATGAGCTGCCGTGCCTGGCACAGATTCTACATTTTTATCAAGCTCACAGCGACCACTTCCTAAGACAGACCATATTTTCAGCCATCAAATCCAAATTAAACAAAAAGAAAGTGCAAATGTCTGCTCTCCATCTACAATATATTAAATTAGAACCAGTGATAGGATGATCACTAGAAAATTCCATATATTTAGAGAATGAAACAACTAGTAAATGACAACCTATAGTGGCATTATAAAAGAAATTGAAAATACTCTGGAGATATTTTCAGTTTCATTTAATTCAATCAAAATGCAGGGGCTACTATTCTACCAATAAAGATGCAATGGTTACAAGGAATTTTCTTCCAATGAGTGCCTACATTTAGAAAAGAAGAAAAATCTAAAGTCGACAATCTAAGCTTCCACCTTAAAAAAGTAGAAAAGAAAGACCAAATTAAGTCCAAAGTAAGCAGAAGTAAAGAAATAATTAAGAGACTGAAATCAATGAAATTGAAAAACAGGAAGTCAATAGAGAAAAATCAATGAAACACAAAGCTGGTTCTTTGACAGAATGACTAAAATTAATAAGCCACTATCCTAATCTAGGCTAAGAAAAAAATAAGAAACAAGTTAGATTATCAAAACTCAAGGAGAGGGCATCATTATAAAAACCACGATCAGTGCAAAGATAATAAATAATTTTGCCCACAAATTCAATAACCTATGCAAAATGGTAATTCCTTAAAAAGCATAATCTACCCAAGCTGACATAATCTAAAATGATATTTTATAGGAATTGAATTAATAACTTTTTTAAAACAGAAGGGGGAAATCAGGTAGGTTCACTAGTGAATTTTACTAAACATTTAAGGAAGACTCTATACGAGTTCTCTGAAATCACTTCCAAAAGATTGGAGAAAAAGCAATAGCTCTAGACTTATTTTATGAGGCTAGAATGACTTTTTATATTAAAGACTTATGAACAAACGACAGTTCAGTCTGTCTGTCTGTCTCTCAAATACACATACACAGATGTAAGCATTCTCAGCAAAATAACAATAACGCCAACTCAGCAATGTATAGAAAGTTGTGTTCAACTGTGGACATTAGTAAGTGGATTTCTAAGTTCATATATTCAGGCATGTCATAAGAAAGGGTATCAATGTTTGTGAAGTTATGCACCTTCTGTCTGATGAATATACTGTAACCTTTCTATTAATCACAATAAAAAAATACACCCAGAATATCCAAGTCAGTACTCAAGAAGAGCAAATGGGTGCATAGATTGGCGTGATTCAACTTGAAGACATAGTATAATTCTACACACATAAAAACAGCATAGTATTTGTGAAGGAATATACCAATATACCAGATTATAGGATAGAGAAACCAGAATGTAAGCCACATAAAGATAGTCAGCTGACCTCTGATAAAGGAGGAAAAGTAATGCAGTGACCAAAGACTGCTACAATGACTGAACATCCACACTTAAATTGAATATAAACACAAAGCATATGGCATTAACAAAAACTTACAGTAAACCAGTTATAAATGTATGCCACTCAAACTCAAAAATCCTAAGAAGATAACTTAGAAGATGACCATATGTACGGTGATAAAATTTTAGAACAACACCACAGGTATGAACTTTGAAAGAAAATAGTTGATAATCTAAACTTCATTAAAAGTTTAAAACTACTGTTTGAAGGACAATGAAGAACACTGTCAACCAAACAAATGCAGAAGCCTTGTACTCTTAGAACTCAACAAAAGCAAATCAAATAATCCAATTGTAAATAGGCTAAATACAAAAACTGGCATTAAGTCAGAGATGTACAAATGCCAGTAATTCTATGAAAAGACATGCTATTGTGAGATTGAAAACACAAATGTAAAACCTCTACATACATTATTCATTTAATATTTAAATATGCTTGAATGTCTCCTGCTTTTTTTTGTTTCCATAGTTTGAGTTAAATTTTAAGTGAGGCCCATTCATTGCTATTTTTTCATATATTTTTATTGTAATTAATAGAAGGGTTACATTATATTCACCAGATAGAAGATGCATTACTTCACAAACATTGATACCCTTTCTCATGTCTTGGTCCCCATTTCCTTCCCCCACCCTCATGCCATGTTTTATGTGTATCATCTCTCTTTTCCTATAGAGGAATCTCTTTTCTCTTAGTATCTATTTGTTGAGTGAATGGGAGGCTTTTTAGATTTGGAACCTGCTGTTGGTTGGTATCTGTATGGTATGAATCAAGTCATTTCTATTTCATAGTTTTGTGGGGATCAAGACATTTTTTAGGTTGATAAATTTGATTAGATTTGGATTTGTTTTCATGAAGAGTTCTTCAGGAAGCATTCTTGTGTGTGTCCATCAGTAATGTGTAGTAACCTGATCTTCATGATTGTGTGAGCTTAAACACCACCGATTCCAAAACATGAGTTCATCACATATTAGCAAGACTATGATATCCATATTCCATCAATTGTTCACCAAGTATTTGTTGAAACAGTCACATAAGAGGAAAGGGCTCCTCATTCATTGTTACTAAGAGAAGTGTTTAAAAGAAAGCAAGAGGCATCTGTGATCTTTTTTCGCATTCAGTAGTTTGTATTTATTTATATATATATATATATATTTTTTTTTTTTGCGAGTCATGGGCCTTGAACTCAGGGCCTGAGCACCGTCCTTGGGCTTTCTCAAGGCTAGAGCTCTACTACTTGAGCCACAGCACCACTTCCAGCTTTTTTTCTATGTATGTGGTACTGAGGAATTGAATCCAGGTCTTCGTTCATGCCAGGCAAGCACTCTACTACTGGCCCCTCATTTACTAGTTTTAAAGGGAATAAGGCTACTTTTCTGACAAAGGTGAAGCCAGGAGGCTAGCAAAAATGGTATCACTGAATTTTCACTCCCATCAGTTGTCAGTTGTAGCATACGAATGTGAACTTGCTCTCTTTTCTGTTTTAATGAAAACAAATGGCAATTTAGAAACTATTACAGAATCATTAATCTAGTGGCCTTCATTTCCTAATTTTTTTAGATGCCCAAAGCAGAGCTTGGCATATCCTCTGGGGCCTGCCATGTGATGTACATGAGTTACCTGGTCTGTGTCAAAACAGGGGCTAGCTGGAAGGCTCAGTTTGGTGTGGCTGTCCATAGTTACACAGCTTTACACAGTTACACTTCTATCCTGTAGGAAGGTATGGTTGGGGCCAGATCTTCAAAAGAGGAGGTTATCTCCATTTTCTAATTTAAAATTTGTTCAGTAATAAAACCTGCACACATATCCATGTTAAGACTGTCCAGTCTATTATTTCTGCTATAATCTAATGAACCATCATCATCTCTACCTACCATGCGACTCTCTTCATCTGAAAGTTGAACAGGAACATGCTCCCCTCATAAGGCCCTCATTGCCTTGGTTTCTTAGGTACATATTATGACTAACATCTTATAAAGACCTAATGTGTCCCAGATATTTCCATCTATTGACAGGCTACAGAGGTTTTGAGAGAATGGATGTCTTGCACAGAGTCAGAGCTAGGTTTGTGGAAGAATGAAATCTCAATCAGACCTGCTTTCATTCTAGCATGCCTGTCTTGGTTTTAGCAAAACAAAAATCCAGCACCATCGTGCTATTTGTGTACCTCTCCTCCCCGTCATAAACATCTCTTGTCCCAGGATTTGGTTGCCTGCAGTGCCGGGGCCAGCCAGCAGCAAACCAGGGTTCGCAGATTGGGGTTCCTGAAATAGGGGGCAAGGACTAGGAAGAAATAGAAGAGAGACAGACACACCGGGTCCGGGATGTCTGCAGTCCAGGTAAAGACTGCGGCGTTTATTTTCCACTCCAGCCTCTTCTCTCCTTGAGACCCAGGGAACTTCCAGGTGTTACATTCATATGGTAAATCTCAGGTCATTTAAACAGAATAAGGCCAGAAAACAATAAGACAATAAAGCCATTGTCTGATGCAAATCAAGGTATAGTTTGATTCCACTCTGGCTCCCAACACTGCAGTAGAGAAACAAGAAAATTAACCTTGACCCAGAACCTGCAATAAATTAGATGTTGTTCTAGATGCATTCTATTTATTACTTTTAGAAATGAGTATCACACAGTCTCATAGATGTGACCATCATTGTCTTCTTGAATGTATGAGAAAACTGAGGCTGAGATTTAAGTCACTTTCTCTTTAGCCCCTGGGTACTTAAGTAATAGATTCAGATCCGTGTTAACTGTCCAAGCTTGTGTGTTCTCTAACTTCACAGCACCTCCTGTCTCCAGGTTGCCAATGACACCCAATGTCATTGTCTTGATTTGTCGTGCCATAACCTCAGCCAGATGGCTTAGGCAGCAGAGCTGCTTTACTAGAGGACAGCCAAGGACCGCGAACAGCATGTTGTCTTGGAGGTTTCTCTCCCATGATCATTTCTGCTCTTTTCTCTCTGTTTCATTTGCCTTTCTGGAACTCATTTACCAATGCAAGCACACTGTCTCAGTTAGGGGCCTGGCAGGAAGTGGAGCAAACACTTGAACTGGGAGTACTGATTTCAGTTTTATTTGGAGGAACATTACATAGGTATGGCAGCGTTAAGAGAAAGCCTGAAAGGATGGTGAAGCAGCTGATAGCTAGCAACAGCAGGGAGTGGATATGCAGCCTGACAGCAGCTGTGGCCTTGGAAGGAGCCTGTGGCACCACTACATTCTGCTAGGGAAGGAGCTGAGGGATAAATCTGAAACTTCTTCTCATCCTTCACAAACAACAAAACAACAACAAAAAATTACATAAAGCTAGCAAGCAGAAGTGGAGGGGCAAAGAACAGCCAGAGTATACGCTTTGCTTTTCTATATACCATGGTCACCCTAAGGTGATATGAATTCCAGCCAGTGTGCAGCCAGACACACCTTCAGCTCTGTATGGGCAGACATGAGGGTCTCTACCATCTGGGTCTGGTGACTGGAGGTGATTGGAGTCTTCACGAGTGAAGAAGATCTCTTCTGTCCCAAGCATAGTCACACTGTGAACATCTGTAGACCTTTCCCATCTGTGCTTTCTCTGCATTTTCTAGCTCTTACTCTTATTTTTCTTTTCTTTCCCTCCCTCCCTCCCTCCCTCCCTCCCTCCCTCCCTCCTTTCCTTCCTTCCTTCTGGAACTCAGAGCCTGAGCACTGTCCCTGAGCTTTTTCAGTCTAGGATAGCATTCTACCACGTTGAGCTCCAGCGCCATTTTCAGCTTTCAGTGGTTTTATTTGGGGAAAAGAATCTCATGGCATTTCCTAACTGAACTGGCTTCGAATCCTGATCCTCAGATCTCAGCCTCCTGAGTAGATAGGATTACAAGCATGAGCCACCAGTACCTGGCCCCTATTCTTTTTCTTACACCTCTAAGAGAATATCTCCTCCCAAGCTCTCTACTTCTAAGCCCCAGAGCACCAACAAATTATTTTCATTTTATGAATGTGCATATTAAAACCATAAGATATTTTTCTGTTGAAATTGATCTGCAGAATATGCACTATTATTTCTGTTTATGGGTAGAAGCCTTACTGAATTTCACAGAAGTCAGTTCTGTGCTTCATGAGAGCATGTTTCCTTTAGTGCTGGGACCAAGCCCCTGACCTCATGTATGCTAAGCATGTACTCTGTCACTTGAATTATACAGCTTTCACGCTCCATAGCTGAGCATTGACCCTTCATCAGAACGCTGAAGATGATACAGAACCTGATCCCCAGGATGCCTACTTTAAGTACTTCGTTTTGAATATCATGGTCTCTTCTCTGAACACATTAGAGCTCCCATATTCCTCCTCATGTTAAGTCTTCTCTCACATATTTAGAAAAAAATAGAACAGGTTGATACCACATGGTTCTTCATAGAACAATAGCCTGGCACAGTGCCCCATATTCACCAGGAACAGGGGAAGTGTAAGTAGAAGGACTGCAGCCTAAGCCAGCTTAGGCCTAAAATGAGATCTTAACAATGGAATAAATAGTAACCAATGGAAACGGGGATAGAGGCATAGCTCAAGTGGCAGAACACCTGCCTAGCAAACAGGAGGTTGTGAATTGAATCCCCTACCCGCCCCCTTCTGCTGCATGCACATCGCACAGATACGGTGCTAATATGTTAGGTGCTGAGTATTCTACCATGCATCAATTGCATCCTTTCAGGTGACAGAATTGCTGGATTCTTCTGTACAGTACACTTGTCCCTTACTCAGGTTGGCTTCATACCTCAATCTTCAGATCTCATCTTCTGAGTTCTATGTATGTGCCTCCAGCTAAGAAATATCTTTTTTTCCAGTCCTGGCTTGAACTCAGGGTCTGAGCACTGTCCTTGGGCTTTCTCAAGGCTAGAGCTCTACCACTAGAGCCACAGACCACTTCCAGCTTTCTTCTATGTATGTGGTACTGAGGAATTGAACGTGGGTCTTTGTGTATGCTAGGCAAGCACTCTACTACTAGGCAAACTCTCTGCCCAGAAATATCTTTTTAATGATGGAATCATTATCAGTTCTGTGTATATTTCTGTATATATATATATTTACATACATGTATAAACAAATAATATATATAAATTATAAATACAAACTACATATAAATATAAATCATAAGAATATATATTTATATAGAAGTTACACCTTTCTTCATAGCCTTCCATTTATGATACAATTTTCTAAATATAAAATACAATATTTCTACATATTTATACTATATACTTTTGGAAATATATCAGACTTGTTAGAATGTTTTGTTTGAACCATTAAACATAAGTTAGGAAACTCAACACTAAATGGAAAACCAATTTTATTTATCTACTTTTTTGATATTTTTTATTGTAATTAATAAAAGGGTTACATGATATTTGCCAAATAGAAGGTGCATTAATTCACATACATTGATACCCTTTCACATGTCTTGGTCTCCATTTCCCTTCCCCCCACTCCCCCATCTTGTTTTCCCCCCTTCCCTATCCAATTTCAAATAACCAAATACCAATATAGCCAATATATCAGATAACAAAGTGAGATACTGTAACAATATGAGATAACCAAGGGACAGCAAAAGAGATGAGAGATAACATAGTACCTTAAGGACAACAATCATTCATTATATGGCTTTTGTTTCAATATCCTAGAGGTCCTTTCAATTAGCTTCATACTATATAGCCTTATGTATCAAGGTTTTGCTCTATTGCAAATCTCTGTTAGGAGAGCCCAAGGTTTCTACTGATTATGACAAATGAGGGAAACCATTGAGCCTAAGTTCCTTTGAGTCTGGCTTACTTCACTTAATATGATTTTTTCTAAGTCTTTCCATTTCCTAACAAATGGGGCGATGTCATTCTTTCTGACAGCAGCATAGAATTCCATTGTGTACAAATACCACAACTTGTTGATCCACTCATCAACTGAGGGACATCTAGTTTGGTTCCATATCTTTGCTATGGTAAATAGTGCTGCAGTGAACATTGTTGTGCTAGTGGTTTATCCATTTTTTCCCCTGAACTTGACATGAATTTATTTTAAAAAATTTTTATTGTAAAGGTGATGTACAGAGGGGTTACAATTACATAACTAAGGTAAAGAGTGCATTTCTTTTTGAACAAAATTACCTCCTCCGTTTTCTACCACATTTCCTCCTGACATCCCTCCCCACAAAGTTGTAAAGTTCATTTCCAACCTAGTATCTAGTGAATATCACAGACGCATGGGTTCACTCTTTGTTGCATTATTTCTGTAATTCCCTTTCCTTTCCTAAAATCAGATAATCTTAAATCCAACAAAGGGTGCAGAAACAACAGTGACAACAAGGAATAAACGAAAGTGGGGTAGTTGGGAAAGAGTAAAAAATACCTGAAAACAGTACAAAAAAACAAACAAAATACCTCTTTCTTCCATTTCTTGGAGTTCATTTCAATAAGTATCATTTGATATGGTGATATCCACATCACTCTTGAGCCATTGTGACCCTCTACTAAGAATATCCTAGACATCTAGACATATTCTACTTATTACAAATGAGGGAAACCATGCAACCTGTGGTTCTATGGATATGACTTATTTGCTTAACATTTTCTTCTGAATGGTATATCATTGTTTCTCATGAAAGTATAGAATTGTGTATATCTGCCATTTTCTTTAACCATTCATCTAATGAGGGGCATCTGGGTTCTCTTAGTAATGGTAAATAACACTGCAATGAAAATGGTTGTGCTGGTAGCTTTACGGTGGCCTTGTTTGTAGCCATGTGGGTAAATGCGCAGAAGTGGGATTGCTAATTAACCACATTTTTGTTTACTATGCTTATCTCCTTCTTTGGAATTCTAAGTTTCCTTAAATTATAGTTTCTTTCTTTTTAGAAATTTCCTTAGCCATTTTTAAGGTGTTCTGTTTCTAATTTTTTAGTTTCATTTTTTTTAGTGTCAGAATTAATCCATTCTTGACATACCTTTTGATTAGTACTTGAAAAAATGTGCCAGTTCTTAATGGCTTCTATGTTTTCCTTTAAAAAATGCTATCCTTAAGTTAAATGAACATTGAAGATGTCACTTTGTGAGTACAATGCATCTAGAATAATGTCACCTCTTTTATCACTTTCGCCATGCCTCTCAACCCCACCCATCCATCCCCTTGATCTACTGAGTTGAATTTTTTTTCTAATGAGGAACATTCTCATCATTTTCTACTGTTGATGGTGCTATTTTTCTTTTTTCCATATGTTTTTATTGTAATTAATAGAAGGGTTACATTATATTCACAAGATAGAAGGTGCATTACTTCACAAACATTGATAGCCTGTCTCATGTTTTGGACCCCATTTCCCTCCCCTCCAGTGCTATTTTTCTTTAATTGGTTTAGAATTTGTTTTTCTTTAATTTTAACATGTCTTTTATCTATTTAAGTGTTGCTCAGCTTTTAGAATCTATGGATTTTTTGGTCTTTGCTTTCAGTTAATAAAGTTCCAACACTTTATTTCCTTTTTTTTTTTCCTTTTTCTTTTTTCTTTCTTTCTTTCTTTTCTTTTTTTTTTTTTTGTGGGTCATGGCGCTTGAACTCTAGGCCTGGATGCTGTCCCTGAGCTCTTCAGCTCAAAGCTACTATCCCTTGAGCCTCAGCCCCACTTACTATTTTCTAGTGATTAATTGGAGATAATTGGACTTTTGTGCCTGGGCTAGCTTTGAACCTTGATCCTCAGATCTCAGGTTCCTGAGTAAGTAGGATGTCAGGCATGAGCCACTTTCTTTTATTCAATTTGAAATCATCTTGATTCTTGGGTGGTAAGTGAGTGAGTTTTGTTAGAAATGTAAGCATTTTATTTTCTGAGGCTGAATCTTATTAAATATTTTAGGTTTATCTTACTTTTTCTGACACTGTTCAACAGAGAAGTAAGGGTCCATGACCTTGTCACTTCCAGGTAGAGGGAAAACTCAGAATTTCCTACTCTGCCTCTGTTGACACCTATTATGTAATTTTTGTCAGGACTGGAGTACATTTGGACTATTCAAATAATGTCCACTGACATTGGCTGGAGATGGCTGTGTTAATCTTGAAATATTCACAGTTACTCCCAAAGTATTTTTATACTTATTTTAATTATATCTGAATTTAAATAATTAATTTTAAATTGGATTACATATGTGAAACAATATTTTTATAATTGAAACTTTAATACCTTGCCACTTTTTTTCTTTTTTCTAATTTTAGAATGACATCAATAAAATTATATGACTATTGGTCAACATTGTTAGCTCATCCTTCTTGTTAGGTTGATTGACATTTAAAACATCATACTTGAGGAAGACAGGAAGATGGCAAAAGAGGCACTGGGGACTAACTGAGCACTCTCCAAGAAACCAGTTTTAGCATCCTGGTCAAAAGTCCACATCTAGAGGGTAATACCAAGTGAGTGTAATCATACAGACATTGTGGCTAGAGAGGAAAAATATAGGCAGCCTATTTAAAATGACCAATTTGAGCCATAAAAGAAATAGAAATCAAAACCACATTGAGATTCCACCTTACCCCAGTTTGAATGCCCATTATCAAGAAAACAAACAATGATGGATGCCAGCTCAGATTTAGCCAATGGGGAATGCTTCTACACTGTTGGTGGGAATGTAAACATTCTCTAACATACCTCCTCTACAACTACTTAATTAAAAAACCATATTGATATTTATCTATCACCATACAATTTATTCTGAAAAACATTTCAACACTTTTGATCTTGAGAAATCCTACAAAAATATTAAACCTTTTTTCTCCTACATTGTTTAAAAACAACTCAAAACAAACCAGAGTCTTCTTCAATCATGGTTCAATACACTATTCATGCAGAATATTCACTTGTCCTGTCTCTTTGGTGTCTTCAAGCCTGGACCAACCTTTCTATATCTTTCCTGACCTGGACAGTTTTGTGGGCAACAGGCCAGTTGATTTCTGGGAAGCCTCAATTTGTTTGATATTTCTTAATTTTGGAAAGGCTGAGGAGGTCACGTAAACTCACTGTGAGCCCTGACTTCCGATTCTCTTGAGTTCCTAATTTCTTTTGACTTTTGTCCCTGTCATTCTTTCAAGATTACTTTCAGGCCACCCATGACCTTCATGTCACAAAATTCAATGGTCTGTTTCTTGGCCTCCTGTTGTTCAGCCTTTGGACAGATTTTGATAGTATTTTTTCTCTTCTACTGCTCAGGAGCAGTGTATGGTTCTACTAGACTATTTTTTCCCTTCACATAGCTCTCTCATTTAACCTCCTGGCTTCTCAGCCATCTTTGTTTAGTTTGTCTACCATTAATACAGTGCCATTAAGTGCAGTGCTCAAATATGTGTGCTTTTTACATTCATTTTTAAAGTAGTCCTTCAACCGATTTAATTAAACCATTTCCAATTGTTCTCAAATCAAAATGCATCATATACTACATTCTTGAACTCTGGATCATGTACTCAACTGTCTCCTTTCTTTTAGGAGGTTTAAGAGGACTCCAAGATCATCTCTTATCAAACTCTTGATTGTTTTATCTGTCTTCCTTTTTGTTTTCCCTTCCCTTCTATATTTTTTTCCATAGGCTAGCTGAACTACCTACAAAGCTGATTATTTTTTTAAAACCTGCTCGTCCTTTATCTCCATTCAGGAAAAAAAAAAACAAAACTGACTTTCTTATAACACATTAAGGAATGGGATTTCATGACAGTCCCCTATCTCAACTCTTAATATATTGCATTTTACTTTATTTCTACCTCTATCATTTATACCTCAACATATTTATAGTTGCTATTTTTTTTCTCCCTGGTGTCCTGTGCTCTCAGGTCACTGTGCGGCTTATTTTGTCCCTTCATGTAGGATTCTGGGCGAAAAATAATTCTTTACTTTGATGGTGAGACCAAATTTACTTAACTGACCACAAGTTCCTCAGCTGCTAGGCCAGATCATGGCTGAAGAATTGAGCAGGCTGAGTCATAAATATCCTAGAGAAGTTAAACTTTGTATGATTCAAACCTTTCATAGTTACTAAGAAACAAATGATTTCAGTTACGTTGGAAGTAAATGTAGTGTCGAGCCTTCAGTATTTGTCAGATCATGTTACCAATAAGCTACTAAATTTATAAGACATGTGTCACTATCATCAATATGACAAAGGGACATTTGAGGGCAATTATCTATACTGATGAGGGAGAAATACAACCTCAAGGAATTATCATCTCTACACTGCTTTTTCATGCTGCTTTGCATCACTTAAGAATTCTTCAGTGTCTCGATTAAAATCCTTCCTATTACCCCCACTACAGCCCCCCATCTTCCCTGGACCATAACTTTCAGTGAACAGAACTTTTGGACCTTAATATCAAAGGAAGGACCCCCTGTTGGAGAAGCTGGCATCCCCTCTCATCTCTAGGTTAATAGGAAGACCTGTATTCAAAGGCACCTTTGTCTCAGTGGGAGCGCCTTAACACGTCTTTCGTTTTGATTTATGTTGGTTGCAGGTACCTGCTGGATCAAAGCAGATGAGAGTGGGAGAAAGAACCCAGAGGAAAGTTAGATTCAAGGGAGGAACTGAAATGCAGAACGTCTTACTTCTTCATTTAGTTAAGCTGTGTGCCCACTCCTTAGCACTGAGTACAGTCACAGGCACCATACCAAAGACTGTGGCTCCCAATCCTCCCTGCTCATTAGCATTGCTAGGGGAACTTTTAAAAACTACTAGTTTCCTAATCTCACTTAAAGGCTGACTTAGTTGGTTATAGTAAGGCTCAGGAAGTGGATTTTTTAAAACACACCTTAGTCATGATTCTAATGTGTAGCCAGGGCTGAGATCTGGAAGAGATTTTTAACTTTTGAATTATTAGCTTACTTAATTCATGAATCTATATGCTTGCTTTGTTATTATCCTCTATTTTCTTCACTAAAAATGGAGATAAGATTAAACATCATGACTATTTCCAGGCATTCTAGAAAGAAGTAATATCCAAAATTGAATCCAGATAGTTGGATTCCAAGATGTATAAGTGTAAGGCAAAATGACCAAGGGGAAAACATTTGGGGTAAAAGAAATAGTCTATAGACAATATTTATAGCAGCAAAATCTCCATTATTTGTAGTATATCATGTTATGATACATTATATATGTGTTATATATTATATACATGTGAATGCACACTAAAGAATTTTGAGAAAGAGGGAATGTAACAACAGGTTTGTCTTTAGGCTGTACAATCTATTTGTGTATTTAAAAAGAGTCACATATTTGATTCCCATTCTTAAAACAATCAGAATAAGAAGTCTAGATGTTAAATTATGTGGTTGACCTATGGAAAGTGAAAACTGGCCTTATTCCTTGATTTGAACCTTTCTGTGATGAGGCCAGTGATTGCTTTCCTGCAGGGATTTCATCATTTAAGTGATATTTTCTATCCCTTCAACTTCACAGTTCCAATGGCTGGAAAAGCACACATCAAAATATTTGACAGGAAAGGAGCAGAAGTGTGCATTGCATACATTTTAAATATAGGACCCTCAAGATAAAACACTAGAGTTCCCTGTCTCTTTCACAGGATATCTTGTTTTACTGTGCTCAAATTTTTGCTTGTGAGGTTTAGAAATGATGCATAGTCTGAACTGGGCGGAGAGAGACACTGTGACATTATATCCTGCTACTCAGGATGGTGTACAATCTGAAACTTGTGAAGTATTTATGCCTTGAAATTTCCATGTAATATTTTCAAGCCACTTCATGTAAGAAAAATGGAAGGAAATAAACTACTCTTGAGTGGGACTACTGCACTCCCCCAAAGTGAGGGCTGTTAGACACCATCATCATAATGAGTTAATTTCATTAAATTTGATGCTGAGATCTGAAAGATCACAGTATTAGAATGCAAGCAAATATAGCAAGCTGACTGAGTGTGAAGCCCTTCATTCAAAGCCTGGTACCATCCAAACCCCGTGATTTCAGTCAAGAGAAGCGTGGTATATAGAACAGAACAGAGGATCCAACTTTAACTTAGGACTGTCTGGAGATAAAAGTGACTTGCTTAAACAATCACCCGCAGTTTTAGCAGTGATAGACCGACTGGATTGTCATTAGATGTTAAAACAACTCACAAATAGTAATGAATGCATGCTTACAAGTTTAACAATAATAGCAATAGCTTTTAATTGTTTGTGAGTGTCTCTATTGACAATCCTCAGTGAGCCCAGATGAGGATGTCAATACAGCTACAGGACCAGCTTGTTGATAGAATGAGTAGTAGATATTTTCTTCCTTGCCTAGCTTTCTGGTCCTTTGGGTAACAACATTTCTAATAGTTCAACTGCAGAATTTCCTTTTTTTTTAAAAAAAAAATCAGGTATTAAAGAATACATAAGTATTGTGTTGGGGCCGGGAGTTTGGCCTAGTGGTAGAGTGCTTGCCTAGCATGCACGAAGATCCAGGTTCGATTCCTCGGTACCACATACATAGCAAAAAGCCAGAAGTGGTGCTGTGGCTCAAGTGGTACAGCTCTAGCCTTGAGAAAGTCCAAGGACAGCGCTCAGGCCCTGAGCCCAAGCCCAGGACTGGCAAAAAAAAAAAAAAAAGAATTGTGTTAATTAACAGTCAAGTGCAATAGAATATGCCAAAAGAATCATAAGATAATTATTCAAATTATGCTCACTTCATATATGTGTGCTACAATAGTATTTTGTTAAGTGCCATTCTGTATTTTAGTCTTACTAGATTGCTACAGGAGTCCACTGAATTATGTTCTTCAATTACTGTTATAATTACTACAGTAGAATTCTATCTTTCTTGAGAGTTACGTTCTAAAGAAAGAAGAAAACTGTGATGTCATCAAGAAGAGCTTTGTAAATTTTCTTCTTTTTTTGTAAGTATTGTTTTGCAAGAAACTCTACTAGTAGTACTGGGTCTCATTGCTGTTTATTCCCCTCATACCTATTAAGGTGGATCATTTCTTTTAGAGACGTGCTAGGCAAAAATTAGAGGCATGCTTCATATAGCAAGATGTTCACTCTTTGTTCCTATTTCTTTTCTTCCTTAGGCATTATCCTGGAGGCTACATAGCCAGTGTAAACTAGAGAGGCTATAGTCTTGACCTTATAGTTTAGCTTGTATTGTGCGTTATGTGAGATGGAGGGATGAGTCAGACCTCCAGAGTACACAAGCCATCATGCTGAAAGTCTAGGAGAGCTCTTGGCAGGATTATGTTTTCTTTTACTTTGCTTTTAATTTAATTTTATTGTTACAGTGATGTGCAGAGCAGGTGAATGTTACATATATAAGATAATGAGTACATTTCTTGTCAAACGTTGTTACCCCGCCCACACTGCTTTTCCCATTTTCCCTCTCCCTGATTTGTAACATTCAATGGGCGAACCAGTGCAACAGCAATATTCACAAGACAATATGCAGGACTACATTTTTTTTAATCTGTCTTCATTTGTTTTTGTCTCTGTCTTTTTCTCTCTGTCTTTGCAGGTTCTCTGATCACAAATATTTGTATTTTTTAAGCCCCTTAAAGCATAAACTACCATCCAATGCATTTCTATCTTCCTATATGACAAGGGAACAATTAGGCTTAGAAGAGTAAGGAACTTTTCCAGTAGTCATCTGATCACAGCAGTTAGGACTTGAATCCAGGCTTTTAAAAATTTGAATTTCCACTTTCTCTTTTCTGTATTTTGGGCAGCCTTTTCTTTCCTGTGATATGTTTCCTGTTTTACTTCATCTTGTCCCTTGAAAACCCAACTTTGTTTCCTTTTTTTGATGACTCTTCCTTTCCCAGATATACTTTTTATTTCTATACTGGTGTTTGTCTCACATAAGAAAAGGCAAAAAAGGCTCCTTATGTTCCTCTTGCTTAGTCTTCTGCTTCTGACATCTTTAACTCCTGGCCAAAATTTGGGTAGATATGGAAGTTAAAGAGAAGGATCTGATCTTTTTACTGACATCTTGACATCTGAGCTTTCCTGGAGATCCCACCACATTCCCGTGATCCAGGTAGGGGATCGGCATTGTTACTGAGGATAAACCTATTTAGAAGAATGCTCTCTACAGAGTCATTTGTCTTCTATTTCAATTTATACTGGAGATATGGCTATTGCCCCCAAACGGAGTGACTTATTAGGGTTTCTATGTAGGACTGTGTTTAAAAACACCCTGCCCTACATTGTGAGATTGTTAAAGTAAGAAATGCCCGTGTAATTAAATTTAGAGTAGAACAATTGCTGTGGGGGAAGCAGTGAGTAGAGGCAAGTACATAAAATTCCAGCTGTTAAGACTGGGACCCTTAAACTATGACATGTCAGGATGCTCTTGCCCATGGCTGGCTAAGGGTGACAAGTTTCAGCAGTGCTCCTTTATTTACTTGGATGTGCCATGCTATTGAGCTGTTTTAAATGTTCTTGGAGAGTTGCATCATAATTTTATTCTATAGTGCCTTAATGTCTTAGTCAATTTAGTGGAGTTTTTACATTTACTTCAGGTAACCTCTGAGGGGGAAAACAAACAGTCCCTTGCAAACCAAGACCTTTCACAAATTAGTTTTAGAAGAATAAGACAAAGAACAGAACATGATCTGTCAATAAAGTTGCGCCTTTATTGACAGGAGTTTGTCAGATTTAATGTGAGATTGTTGTGTGTTAAGTCCTGTGGGAGTCTTGGACATACAGTCACCTGTGTGGGCCTCAGTGGCTGTTTAGTTAAATAATGGTTGTTTCTATAATAAGCACTTCCCAAATCTCAGCGATTTCACACATATTTCTTTCATATCTACTTCAGGCTAAGAAAGAGGTGTGGGTGGTGGGCACTAACCCTCCCACACTATGGCTCTGCTATCTTCAGCACATGTTCTCAAATGAATACCACTTGAAATTTGTTAATGACTAACACCCTGGTCCTTAGGAGGAAACATCTTTATACTGAATTTAATAAAATTACAGTTTTCCTGTCCAGTGACTAGCTCCGGTTTGAATGTAGATAACAATGATAGTCTTTTATCACTTTGATAGTAAATTATCACATGGCAGAAAATGTCATGTCTCCAATTGTGTAATATCAGGCATCTTAATTACTGCTCATTGGTTCTGGATGTGTTCTTTACAGAGGCCTCAGCCCTGAAAACAAAAATGTCTAGTTGCTTCATAAAGAAAGTTATTTTTCTCCAAATTATATTTCCCTCAAATAATTATGTTGTGGAATTTAAATTGTTTTAATATCCACTTTCTTCCTACTTTCCTTTTCTGAGGAAATAAGACAAAATGACAAGTAGAATTCAGACGGTCAAAAGGAAGAAGCTGTACTGAGGGTTCTGTATATTTTTGTACTGCTGTACAGCCATGTTACCTTTTGTTTTGACAGTATATATTTAGGATGTACACTGACCTATTTTGGCATACATAACCTAGTGAAATGATAATGAGACAAGTCAGTTCACATATCCATCCTCATAGAGCTATCTATGTAATAATATCCCCCAAGTAGGCTATCTTAGCACATTTCTACTAATATGTCTTTGTCTACTGCAGTACAATTCACTAGAATAATCAAGTAGACATACTTGCTTCCATTAATAAAAGACATACTGGATAGTAGATAATTTTCAATAACAACACATGTAGTTTCGACTTCTTAGGGAATATAGATAGTGGAAGAGCTACAAAGTCAGTGCTGAAATAATTACTTTCACTATAGAAACAAAAGATGCCAGATACTCATTTATCCTGGCAAAGACTATCTTAAATTCTTGTCCTAGTCTAATGATAGTCTTAGAGAGTCAGGTGCATCCATCCTTGCAGAGTGTTATCCTTGCGATCTCCCATGGAGAACTTGAGGCATGGTCTTTATTTTGGAAGTAAACCAGGAAGTGATGAAATGAGTAAGATGAGGGAGGGAATCAATTAAAGGCCATTGAAAGGATTGTTAATGGGTTGTGGGTTTCAACCTTCCTGAGAGCCATGTGGAATATTCTAGAAAGTATATCACTAGAATTTATTCTCTCTACTATTTTTTATTCTATCTACTCTCAACTATTATTGACTGAGAACATTTTTTTTTTTGCCAGTCGTGGGCTTGAGCTCAGGGCCTGAGCACTGTCCTTGGACTTTTCTCAAGGCTAGAGCTCTACCCCTTGAGCCTCAGCACCACTTCTGGCTTTTTTCTATCTATGTGGTACCAAGGAATCGAACCTGGGTCTTCATGCATGCTAGGCAAGAACTTTAACCACTAGGCCAAACTCCCGGCCCTGAGAACATTTTTTTAAGCACAAGATGAGGTCTCATTTTTAGGGAATCAAAGGAAGTCTCCATGTAACCAAGAGGGAAGGCAGATGAAGTTAGGAAAGGCTGGCTTGTGAGGACTGTGTACTGTAGTGGCCAGCTAGCTCAGAGACAGAATTAAAGGGTTCAGGGTACGAAGGATGCCAAGAGCAGTTGTACCGTAAGGAACGTAAAAATGGAAATGGGATAAAATGAGCATGATAGTGAACGAATGTCTTGTGACATATCAGCCTTGGTTGGAGCATTCGAGATCAGCACTGTTTCCCTGGTAGAATGCTGGAGTCAGTAATACACTGAGAAATTTTCATTTAATGTGTATTAAGTTCTCTGTGTTCGGCTGGAGAAGAGTAGGGAGAAAGATAAAAATCTTGTAGTGAGTACAAATACAGATAATCAACAATGGTATTTTCCTTAATATTTAGGTTGAGTAAGAAGATGAGAGTCTGCAACCATAGCACCCTGAATGTACCTGATCTCATCTAAGAAGATTAGAGGGGAAGTTCATTTTGATATTTAAAGCCTGGGGTTACAGCTCGGTATTATAGCGTGCACTTGACATGGTAGAGACTCTAGAATCCTAGCACTAAGTACATTATATCTTACTACATTATCATATATCATCATGTATTATATCATATCAGTCTATCATTTGCCTAGCTTATGTAATTCAGTGTGTCAAAACTGCTACCACTTTGTGACCATGTTTGAATCTTCTGAGCCGTGTGTGTGTGTGTGTGTGTGTGTGTGTGTGTGTGTTTCCATCCCAGCACGTCCCAGTCATAGCATTGAATTCTCCTCATGGATTCACATTTACATGTAGATTTCATAAAAATTACATCTAAAGGGAAAATTTAGACATAACTAAGCTGTTTGAAACATTAAAAAAGCATGAGAAAAATGATTACTATGCTGGGCACGGAGGCTCACCCCTGCAAACCTAGCTGCTCAAGGGGCTGAGATCTGAGGATCCAGGTTCAAACCAGCCCAGGCACTAAAGTCCATGAGACTTTTATCTCCAGTTAACCACAAGAAAACCAGAAGTGGCTCTTTGATTCAAGGATTAGGGTAGTAGCCTTGAGCTGAAGAGCTCAGGGACAATGTCCAGACCCAGAGTTCAAGTCCCATGACCAACAACAGCAAAAATGATTATGGAAGTACCAATAGTATCATTATGATAGTTCTTGAAAGAATTTAGGCCAATATAGCATGCTTTTACTTTCCCTTCATTCATAGCAGAGATATTTACATTGTCTGCTATTTTTTACTTTTAAAAATACTACCATTAAGTAGTTGTACAGGAGTTTCCATTTACCACAGCAGGTAATGAATAAAATATATCTTGATCAAGTTTACCCCTTTCAGCATTCTCACTTACCCTCCCTACACCATCCCCTCTACCCTCTTCTTAATTCTGTAGGCTGTACATTGGATTCTTGTCCACATTTTCCTCCTCCATTCTTTTTCTGCATAGGGAGAAAGTGAGCTTTCAACATTCAATAGCATGCCAAGGAAAGCATGGAATTAAACACAATCAAAACCCAGGTCTCTTCTCGGAGTGTTTATATCCCTGCCTCCCTCCCTCTAGGCAACAGAAGACAAACATGCTATGTAAACAATATTTTCATTCCCCTTGTAGGTATATGCTTGTCTGTACTCAATTCCCATGGAACATTTCATGAGGCAAAGGTACCTGTTTGCTGAAGTTTTGGAAAACCCTGCGGTTGAAAAGGTAAACACACAATCTAAATATATATTCTAGTTTCTCTAGTTCAGCAAACAATGGCTAGAACCAGTTGCAATTCTTTGGGCACAAGAAAACATTAGAAAGGGCCAGGAGTTTGGCCTACTGGTAGTGAGCTTGCCTAGCGTGCATGTAGACCCAGGTTCGATTCCTCGGTACCACATACGTAGAAAAAAACAGGCAGAAGTGATGCTGAGGCTCAAGTGGTAGAGCTCTAGCCTTGAGAAAGTCCAAGGACAGTGCTCAAGCCCTGAGCTCAAGCCCAGGACTGGCAAAAGAAAGAAAGAAAAAAGAAAAACATTAGAAAGACTGTGAAATCTGGAGAAATAGATCCATAGAGAATTGATACCTGGGTAAAAGAAATCTTTGACTGTTATAAGTGGGTAATGCTGAGTATAAAACCTCCAGGATTAAAAGAGGAAAAATATTAAATCTTACCAAAGGTTCATATAGGAATGATTTACTCTATAATTTTGGATTTTGTGGATTTCTCACATTTTCAAAGGACTAGTGGTAAAATTGAATGGTATTGAGATAAAATGTTGGAGATGTGGATGTTTTTCTCATCTGTGGAAACGTGTAGGTCTGCTTCAGCAAGTGACAATAAGCTGGGAATGGATTGCATCATTTTGCAGGCTTGTCCATACACATATGAAAACATGTTGGCAATAAAGCCATCAACTTTGTGTAGCTCAGTTTCCTTTCCTGATGACCTTAAGACAATAGAGAATAGAAAAAAATCATTAAATGTCAGTTCTAGATTAGTGGGCTCTCAGGATTGAGATCAAAAGATCTCAGTCTTTTTCCTTAATAGGAAAATCACATGTTTAAAACCGGGACAGAGTAGTAGGAGAAAATTGTTACTAGTACATAGTTTCAAATGGCATGCCTCATTGCTTACTTGGCAAGTTTTGTTTTGTTGCAAAACATCAGGAAATTACCCTGTTCTGGGTAAGACATATCAAAATGAGCATTCACACATTGTATGCCTGATGAACATTGCGACAAGATTCTAGTTAGCTCTTTCTGTTGCTGCTTAATAGAATCAAGCCACAATAATCCAGTGGATTAAAGCATAGACTTTCTTTTTTAATGGGTCATGGGGCTTGAACTCTGGGCCTAGGTGCTGTCCCTGAGCTTTTCAGCTTGAGGCTACCTCCATTTTCTAACGGGTAATTGAAAGTGCTTGCTCTTAGGAGCTTGACTCCGTTTCCTGGGCTGAATCTCAGTTCTCCTCCATGTGTACCTGTCTGTATGACTAGGTGGGGCTTAGCACTATGTGATGATTATCTGTCTCCCCACAATATGGAAAGGCAGAGGATGCTACTGGAGATATATGTCTAAAGCATCATATAATTTCTAAAATAGTCTTCTGATCATAGACTTTCTCAGATTCAGTAGAAGGAGGTTACAAACAATTGTGAATTTTGAAGTGTCATTAATTTGGAGCCACTGAGGTGATACTACTGTACTAGCTCTGTAAATTCATTTCAGGAGTAATTTGATCTGTGTGGGGGCTATGGAGATAGAAAACATTTGTCCTGAAATGGCGATGGTGGGTAGCATTTTGCACCTATTTTGAAGCTGCAGAAGAATGGGAGAAGGGAGAGTATAGGGGGTGGAACATTTGTGAGTGTATATAACTCGCCATCAAACAACTGCTTGTAAAAATCTATAGCAGTATTTGCTTATGTGTGTAAAAATCCAAAGAAAGGAGGGGAGCTGCTAATTACTTGAAATAAACATTTAGCATATATTTAAATAATTTTCCCATTCTACTTTTGGAGGGGGCAAGTATGAGGATATTAAACAATTTGATTTAAATCCAGAGAATAAATCCTCCATGTCTCAGGAAGAAACTCTCTTGAAGAATTGGGGATACTAGGGTAAAGATCTCACCAAACCCCATCATTCAGCACCTAAATAGGATCATTTCTTTGGGGTGGAACCTAGAAAGCGAGGAAAATGTCTTTCATTTAAATTCAGGCTAAATATTCCTGAGTATCACTCCATCAAATGTGGTTAGCTTTGCCAGAATCATTAAAATTTGATCTCTTGTTATTTAACTCTCTGGAAATATATCAGAGTTAAAGTTTCCTACTTTTGCTAATAAGACTTTTATAGCAAGTCTTATGGGTTCATATCTCAAAGCAATATTCCCCGTTGATCAGAGTCTTGGACTGTATGAGTTTCATGATAATTCCCATAGGTAAGATTTCTGTAGTATGTTAATTTCCCTAGGGATTGACCAACTTCTTAGAAGGGCTATTTCCTAATTCAGGACATCTCGTTATTGGGGCCTTCTGTAGCATCAGCAAGGTTACCAGAGAAGTATGAGGGTAGCTAACAATGACCAAGAACTTTACTGTCTGCCACATACTATACAGAATTATCCTAAGTCCTTTCTTCTAAAAAATATGGGGACATAGAGGAACAAATCCCATAAATTATCAATGGTCATAAAAACTGGTAAATAACAGTGCCGAGACACGAACCTGGGCCATGTGAACCCTGGGATCTGAATACTTTCCTCCTTTTGGTCCATCTGTAGTGGCAAGCCAGTTGAGATGGGTGGTTCCTAAAGTGCAATCCATGGACCAGCATTCTCTGTGCTACCTGGGACTTAGAGAGTATAATGCAGAATCTCAGGCATACCCAAGATCCACTGTACCAGAATCTCTGAGGATGGAACTCAGCCTTGTGATGTGGATACATTGTCAAATTGAAAAGTCCCTTTAAGTTCTTTCCTTTTTTTTTTCTTTACAAAACCTGTGACACATCACAGGGCTTTGTGACTAAAGCTGTCACACCACAGGCTGCTTAAAGCATCTATATGCAACAAAGGCCAATGTACTTTACAGAAGTGACCCACATTTAGCAGCTTTTCTGAGGATATCTTCACTTAATGAATAGTTTTTCCCCCTCACATGTGGCTTGGAATCCAAATTTGCTCTTATTTCCTGACTCTCTCATTGAATCTATGCTTCAGTTTCCTCATTTTTAAAATATAGATAATGATCCTTGCTTTTCCTCTCACAGAAATAGGCTAAGAATTAATGAGCTATCTTAAGCTCTTTCATTTCCTGGAAGGAAGGCAATAGATAAACAGTATATTAATATTTTAAATAGTTTGTTTTTTTAAAAAAATGTGAATAAAAATCTTTATTTCTTTGGGCGATCAAACATATTGCCCTTTCTTAAGGTTTACTTTTCATTTGCTTTCACAAAGTTCTCCAAGGCACTAAGCAGATCTTTTTTCCCTCAACACGATAAAGGGATGAATAGTAAGATGAAACCTTTTCTTTTCTGGAAAGTTTTACTTGGTTTTACTAAGAGGCAGTGGGAAGGAATGCTAGATTAGGAATTCATCACTGCTGAATTTAAACTTTCCATGCCATATTGTAACTCTGAAAATTAGGAGGGTCTCTCCCTCCTACTGTGACCTTAGTTCTTACTAAACTGTAAAAAAGTAGTAGTGTGTGGCCGGGAGTTTGGCCTAGTGGTAGAGTGCTTGCCTAGCATGTGCGAAGACCCTGGTTCGATTCCTCGGTACCACATACATAGCAAAAAAAGTTAGAAATGATGCTATGGCTCCAGTGGTAGAGCTCTAGCCTTGACAAAGCCCAAGGACAGTGCTCAAGCCCTGAGTTCAAGGCCCAGGACTGGCAAAAATAAAAGTAGTGTAATTCCTGGTTAAAGAATCAGGCTCTGGCCTCTGAGACCTGTCTTGGGCATTTGTTAGCCATGTGGTCTCAAGTTAGTTATTTATCTGCCTTTCTCATGCTTTTTATATGTACAAAGAGGACAGTGATAGGATTAAGTAAAGAAACCTGAGGAGCGCAGTTTAGTGCCTGACCCTCATTGGCAAGTGCTATTCATTGTTACCTCTCAAAAACTAAATTCAGCCTGAGTGCTGGAAGTTCACACTTGTATTCTAGCTACTCAGGAGGATGAGGTCTGAGGATTGTGGTTCAAAGCCAGTCTGGGCAGGAAAATCCATGAGATTCTTATCTCCAATTAACCACCAAAACATGGAAGTGGGGCTGTGGCTCAAAAATAGTAGAGTACTAGTCTTGAGCAAAGAGTATCCCAGGAACAGTGCTCAGACCTGAGTTCAAGCCCAATGACTGAAAAGAAAAAAAAAAAAACAGATAAAGACAACCTCTGCAAATGGTGTGTGGCTCCCAGAAACTCTAGTTCCTAAGTATTCAACATTTACCATATGTTTATCGAGAACCTACTATCTACCAAGTCTATTTGAAACTAGTGACAATGGATAAAAATCTCTCCTGGAGGAACTTGGATGTTGGGCTGCAGGTCCTTATTGAACATATATACCTAATTATGTAGAAGTGTTCAATATGTGTTGATTTGATCGAATGAAATTCCTTTTTGTAACTGAAAATCTTGAGCTCAGACAGGAAACCACTTTTTTAACTTAAGTTCTTCAAATAAACATTTCCAGAGAACTTGAGGGAAAAGGATGAAAAAGTACAGTGATGGAACTCACTGGACACCAGTGAAAGGGAACTCTAAAACTCATGGGTGAAGATGGAAGGGAGGGAATGGGAGAGAGTGAGGGATTAGAAAACACTGTACAAAAGGAAATGTGTACCTTTCTTGACTCATGTAACATTATGCAAACTCATGTAAACTTATGTAAATATCACCTATAATAGTAACTATAAAGTTTTAAAGAAGTAAATGAAAAATACATAAATGTTTATAGTGCCTTCACAAAAGAAACAAAAATATCCACTTGATGGGTACTTGAGAAGATAGTATCTTCTTCCTCATTCCTTTCTTCCTCTTTTTAACCCTTCTTTTAATCTTCCCCTTCCTCCTTTACCCTGAAGGCTTATTGTTATGAGTAAAGAACCATGGGAAGGAGATGTGTGTCCTTAAGTCATCTTGCTTAGACTGAGGGAAATGCTGACATACGAGGGCAGATTGGGAATATGAATATGGCAGCTTGATGAATAGGATTCAGAAGATGTTTCAAACATCATTCACTTACTCACCAGTCCCTGTTTACAAGTTAAGCATCAGTTATTGAAGTAACCTCATGTCCCTACAAACATTAGCATATGTGTAGCTAGTTAGGCATTGGCAAGAATGAGTCCACGGGAGTCCATTCTACACCCAAGATAGCAATGTTTAGAGAATAGATAATATTCCTATATGCTGTTTTCAGCACATCACCTACATAAAGGTGGGACCTTGGACTAGAAGGCTTTCTGAATAATATATAACCTTCCATTAATAGGTACTGGGAAAATCACAAAGGACCAAATGTTCAGGTGCATGTCTTCCCACAGATGGCACCCACTGTAGAGTAACAAAAATCTTTGAAGAGTGCCACAAGTAGAGGGACTCATTCTTAAACCACCTAGTAATTCCGTCCCAAGTAATGGAATTCCATGCCAGGCCAGCTTCTGTATAAATGGCCCTTATTCCACTGTCTACCTCATTCCTTAATGTATAGTTTTGCTTTAGTAATGAATCACTCTTCGTTATCTTCCAAAATTTTTTATAGTGTTCCAACGATGCCTTTGAAAGGGTCAAATAATGACATTTTAAAATTATCTAATTTAGGAACAGAATAACTCCCTCATTCCTCTATCCATGTTTTAAAGTTAAGAAGAAAGGGCATTGAAGTTCATCTAATGATCTGTGAAGAGAGAGTATGAATCTAGTTGCAGGACCAGGAAATTTCACTGATGTTTCTAGAACTTATTTGGAGGAAGGTGTTGTTAAATCATTCTGGACTAAGAAACCCTCCTCCTCCTTTGTTCCTATGGTGTACAAAAACAGCATGTAATCTTAGCTGATGTAAACATTTTCAGCAGGAAGAAGTGTGCTTTTATTTCTTGCAACATAAATTAAACATCACAGGAGACATCAGACTGGGAAAAGTTACAGGAACCTAAGATACTTGCCACCATGAATTAGAGCAGTCTGGGTTCAGAGTGGTGGTGAGATCACCAAGAGTGATGGGCCCTGGGAGGGCCTCATAGAGCCTCTAGACAGGCTCTAAATGTCATGTTGTATCCTTCTTGCATGGGTCTAGAGATGGGAATTGGAAATCCAGGCCCAAGGAAAGAGATAGGAACCTTATTAGCAACTGCCAACCACACTGAGTCATGCTCAGGATACAGTATGAGTGTCAGGATGAGGGACCAGGCAGGGATAGTGAAGTCAGTAGCCAAAATATCACCCAGATTAAAGGGTATGATGATCATAGGGTCTATTGGCAGAATAAGGTCAAGGCCAAATTCTTAGCCCAAGTTCAAAGACATTGGATTATTAGAAAGACTTACTTGTCAGGGCTGCCATAACAAATGATGGCTTGCAAGAAAAAAAATTTTCTCACCATTCTGGAGAACAAGTCCATGAAGCAAGATGTGTCCTGCTGTTCTCTCTGAAGGAGATTTCATTTCTGGCTTCACCATCTGGCCATTTCCTTACTACTCTTTGACTTAGATGTTCTTAATCTCTGATTCTTTTTCATGTTATCTTTCTCTTCTTCCTACAACGAAATCAACCACTGGCGTAAGGAACCATGCTTAGTCGAGGATGACTTATTTTGAGATTCTTAACCAATTTGGCTCTTCAGACCGGACTTGAACATTCCTTTTAGAGAGGCCAGTTCAGCCCCCTAAAGTAGATAAAAAGGTGTGATTTTAGATTCTGGACCATTGGCTGTTCTAAAGTGAGACTTCACCTGCCGGTAAGGCTGATTCCAATGGGGTTTGCTGTTTGCCAAGGGATTTACTGTTCAAGCACAGTGTTTTCTTAGAATAAGGATAATGGCAACTGTTCTATAAACGACACTCAGTATCAGTGAAAAACTGACTTCACAATTAGCATTGGAAAACAAAACATGTCTGTAAATACTTTGTTCATTTCCCTGCAGATACAGACGTTGATGAATCTTTTGGGGAATTTATGTGTTCTTGCTGGTAGGTGGGCACGAGTATGCCTTTATATTCCCAAGTGTGTGTTGAAATCCTGATTCTTCTGCCTTTAACTGGGGGAACTTGTTACCTCGGAGCAACACTAGCTTTATTGTAATTGTAACTTGTGGAAGGCATTTAGTCCTCCCTAGAAGACCTGCTTGCCGTAAAGACAGTGCCATATAGAAATAGGCAGGTATCCTAACTGTTCAAGATGGGGTGTCCCAAGATGTGGTATTCATACACAATGGAATTCTATGCTGCTGTCAGAAAGAATGGCATCACCCCATTTGTAAGGAAATGGAAAGACTTGAAAAAAATCATATTAAGTGAAGTAAGCCAGACTCAAAGGAACATAGGCTCCATGGTTTCCCTCATTTGTCATAATCAGTAAAAATCTTGGGCTCCCCCAGCAGAGATTTACAATAGAACAAAACCTAGTTACATAAGGCCATATAGGATGAAGCTAAATGAAAGTACTTCCAGGATATAGAAACAAAAGCCATGTTATAAGTGATTGTTGTCCTTAATGTACTATGTTATCTCTCATCTCTTTTGCTGTCCCTTGGTTATCTCATATTGTTACAGTATTTTACTTGATATATTGTATATATGCTTATTTGGTTATTTAAAATCAGATGGGGAAGGGGGGGAAACAAGATAAAGGGTGGGGATGTGAGGAGGGAAATGGGGACCAAGACATAAGAAAGGGTATCAATGTATGTGAATTAATGCACCTTCTGTCTGGTGAATATAATGTAACCCTTCTATTAATTACAATAAAAATATATGAGAAAAAAAGATGGGGCATCCCAAACATTCATGGAAGTAGGAATTACTTGGGGGAGTGAGGAAGGATGATAGTCACCAGAATTTTAATGGAACATGTAAAACCTAAGAATCTACTTTTCCTAAACTACCTTACTACTCCAGCCCCTACTTAATGAGTCATATCCTCAGTTTACATGTATACTGTAGACAGTATTCAATACCAGTTTAACAGTAACTGGTCCCCCTTCTATCTTAACATACTGATTCATGCACTATTATTCTCTACGATGGATACTTTTGCAACTATATTTTATAGATTATGAAACTGAGATTCAAAGATGTAAAATTCCACCTTTGTTGAGTAGCTGAGTCAATATATTTTAAAACTCAAATATGGTAGTAGGAAGCTAAAATGAAAGAGTAGACCTAGTTGATTTGTGAGCTCAAATTGCTAGAAATTGTTACTACTTCTGGTAATGTGCAAATAATATTTCCCATGATGATCAAAGAGGGATGTGTGAAGTACCATTTATTTGTCATTCTATTGGAATCAAGGTCAGCTACGGAGAGAGCAGATGAATACTTAACAAATAGAGAGCTCTCAATATGTGCTTGTTAAGTGAGTGAATAGGTATAATATATTTCATTACACTGTACATGTTAGACCTTGAACTTTTACACTTATTTCATACTCATAATGCTTTCTCTTGGCTTTTCTTCCTGTTCTGTTCAATCAGAAGTTCAGTTGATCAATCATAGCAAACAGGAATTTTCAAATGATCTTGATTTATTATCCCTTATCTACATATTGGCTTATTGACATAAGAGGAAGTCTTTTTTAAGATTTTTTTTATTGTATTTTATTATTGGGATAATGTATAGAGGGATTACAGATACATTTGTCAGGTATTGGTTATATTCCTTCTCAAACTGCTATCCCTTCCCATATTTTTCTCCCACTTCCCTTCCTCTACTCCTTCAAGTAATCTCGTTTTCCCCTTCCCTTCCCTATTTCAAATAAACAAATAAATGTATATACAACATACCAGATAACAAAGTCAGATACAGTAACCACATGGCTGTGCTGGTAGCTATAGTATGTCCCTATTTATAGATATTTGGGTAAATGCCCAGGAATGGGGTTGCTAGGTTATAGGGGAGCTCTATGTATACTCTTTTGGGGAATTGCCATACTGCTTTCCAAATTGGTTGAACAAGTTTATACTCCCACCAACAGTGTAGTATTGTTTCCTTTG
Source organism: Megascapheus bottae (assembly GCF_031878675.1). NCBI lineage: Eukaryota > Metazoa > Chordata > Mammalia > Rodentia > Geomyidae > Megascapheus > Megascapheus bottae. Next base: position 34,633,150 of record NC_143510.1, read on the forward strand.
TCTATTCTAACTGAAGTGAGATAGAATCTCCTAAGTTGTTTCCCCCGCCCCCCCCACCAGTCCTGGGGCTTGAATCAGGACCTGTGTACTGTCAGGCTTTTCTCAAGTCTAGAAGTCTGCCACTTGAGCCACAGACCCACTTGTGGCTTTTTTATGTATGTGGTACTGAGGAATCGAACCTGGGTCTTCATGCATGCTAGGCAGTCACTCTACCACTAGACCAAACTCCGGACCTTCAAAGTTGTTTTGATTTGCATTTCTTTTATGGCCAGAGATGTTGAGCATTTCTTCCTGTGTCTATTGGCCATTCTTATTTAGGAGGAAGTTTTTAAAGTTTATTCAGTGCAGATTCCTAGTCCTGGCAGGCAGTAGTTATGGGGAGACTATAGGTCCTTGGGGGACTTCAAGCTTCTACTGGCTTCCTGTAAAATGTTGTAGGTAAGGACTAGAGGTGTGGCTCAAGAGATGAAGCACTTGCCCAGCATGTGAGAAAGCCTGAGTTCAAATCCTATTACTATAAAAACAAAGGAATGTATACATATAAATAAATAACTTGTTTAAAATCAGGTAGCTGGGTTTGAAGATCTGACAACAGGGAACTGGCTTAAAAATTTTATTATAAGTTTTCAGTGTGTCGGCTTTTACCTCGAGGTCTTTGAGCCATTTGGATTAATTCTAGTGCAGGGTGACAAAGAAGGATCCAACTTTAGTTTTCTGCAGGTGCTTACCCAGCTCTGCCAGCACCACTTGTTGAAGAGGCTGTCTTTCTTCCATTCCATTTTTTTTGGCTCCCTTGTCAAAGATTAGGTGGCCATAGGTCTGTGGTTTTATATCTGGATCCTCAGTTCTATTCCATTGGTCTTCAGGCCTGTTCTTGTGCCAGCACCAAGCTGTTTTGATAATTATAGCTCTGTAATTGAGTCTAAAGTTTGGTATTGAAATTCCTCCTGTGCTGTTCTCTCTGCTAACAAGTGTTTTTGCTATACGGGGTCTTTTATTATTCCATATGAAATTTTGGATTGCCTCTTCTATTTCTTTAAAGAATGCCATTGGGATATTGATGGGTATTGCGTTGAATTTGTAGATAGCCCTTGGCAAGATTGTCATTTTCATGATGTTGATTCTTCCAATCCAGGAGCATGGGAGGTTTTTCCATTTCCTTAGTTCTGCTTTAATTTCCCTTTTTAGGGTTTTAAAGTTTCCATCAAAAAAGTCCTTTACATTCTTAGTTAAGGTAATTCCTAGGTACTTTATTTTCTTTGAAGCTATTGCAAAAGGAGTTGCTTTCCTGATTATTGCCTCATTCCTCTCACTGTTGGCATAGAGGAAGGTGGTTGGTTTTTGAGGGTTAATTTTATACCCTCCTACCCTTCCAAAATTTTGAATCAGCTCAAGGAGCTTGGGAGTAGAGTCTATAGGATTCTTTACAGAATCATGGCATCTGCAAAGAGGGAAAGTTTTACTTCCTCTTTCCCTATTTGGATCCCTTTATGCTTGCTTCTTGCCTTATTGCACTGGCTAGGAATTCTAATACTATGTTAAAGAGGAGTGGAGAGAGTGGGCATCCTTGTCTCATTCCTGATCTTAGAGGGAATGGCTTTAGCTTTTCGCTATTAAGTATAATACTAGCTGTTGGTTTGTCATACACAGCCTTTATTATACTGAGGAATGTTCCGTGGATTCCTAGTTTCTCCAGAGCTTTTAACATAAAGGGGTGTTGGATCTTGTCAAATGCCTTTTCCGCGTCTATTGAGACAATCATGTGATTTTTGTCCTTGCTCCTGTTGATGTGTTGAATTATATTAATTGATTTGCGTATGTTGAACCAGCTTTGCCTCCCCGTGATGAATCCAGTTTGATCATAGCGTATAATTTTTTTGATGAGTTGTTGTAGACGGTTGGCCAGTATTTTGTTGAGAAGTTTTGCATCGATGTTCATCAAAGAAATAGGTCTATAGTTCTCTTTCTTTGATGAATCTCTATCTGGTTTGAGGATGAGGGTTATACTGGCTTCGTAGAATGAGTTTGGTAAGGAACCTTCATTTTCAATTTCGTTGAAGAGCTTGAGGAGTATTAGTGTGAGCTCTGCTTTGAAGACCTTATAGAACTGAGCTGTGAATCCATCTGGCCCTGGGCCTTTCTTAGGTGGAAAGTCTCTTATTGCCATTTCTATTTCAGTGCTTGAAATAGGCCTGTTTAGTTGGGTTAGTTCTTCTTGGTTCTGTGTGTATGTTAATATTGGCTAGGAATTCATCCATTTCTTCTAGATTCTCAAATTTGTGGGCATAAAGGTTTGAAAAGTATTCCCTCATGATATTCTGGATCTTGGTAATTTCTGTTGTGATAGTACCATTTTCATCTGTGATTTTGTTTATTTCGATATATTAAGTGAAGTAAGCCAGACTCAAAGGAAAGATAGGCTCAATGGTTTCCCTCATTTGTCATAATCAGTAGAAATCTTGGGCTCTCCTAGCAGCGATTTGCAATAGAGCAAAACCTAGATACATAAGGCCATATAGTATGACGCTAAATGAAAGGACCTCTAGGATATAGAAACAAAATCATGTAATTAGTGATTGTTGTCCTTAATGTACTACGTTATCTCTCATCTCATTGGCTATCCTTTGATTATCTCATATTGTTACAGTATCTTACTTTGTTATCTGATATATTGGATATATTTGTATTTGGTTACTTGAAATTGGATAGGAAGGGGGGAAAACAAGATGAGGGGTGGAGGTGGGGGGGAGGGAAATGGGGACCAAGACATGCAAAAGGGTATCAATGTATGTGACTTAATGTACCTTCTATCTGGCAAATATAATGTAACCCTTCTATTAATTACAATAAAAATATATGAATAAAAAGAAAAAAAGTCATTCAGATATTTCCCTTGAAAAAAATTTATTATAAGTGGTCTCCTTGTCATGTGAGTCAGAATTAGCCAACTTTGGAGGAAACTTTGCTTGATTTGAATCTCAGGCCAGTTATTTGTCAGTTGTGCCAAATCTTGGGACAAATAAATTAGTTAAATCTGTTATTTGTTGCAAATATTTGTATAAGGGCTGATGTGAAGACTGCTTTATGATTGATAGGAGAGTTCGCATGTGGTTGCTGTAAAGGCTGGTGTAAGGGTTGGTGTGAGGCTTCATGCGAAAGTTTGTGTGAGCCCTGATTTGACGGTTGGGGTAAGTATTGGTGTGAGGGTTGATGTGAAGATTAAGTGTTAACTGAATCCTGGTTTGAGGGCTGGAGTAAGTATTGGTGTGAGGATTAATCTGAGAGGTGGTGTGAGGCTTGGTGTAAGGACTAGAGTGAGGATTGGCATGCGGGTTGGTAGAAGGTAGATTGGAGAGTTGATATGAGAACTGGTATGAAGATCTTATTAGGGTTGGTGTTATGATTGGAGAAGATGGTGTAAAGATTGATCGGAGGGTTGGTGTGAGGGTTTGTTTGTGTGAGCATTGATACAGCGTCTTCTATAAGTAGTTATAAAGTATAGCAGTTATGAGGATAAAGTGAGTAAACACATACTACCTTAGCATCCATACCAAATGTTGCTTAAGATCAACTATGTTATTGCTTTGAAATTATGAACATAATACCTATTGTTTGGAAAGCATGTTTTGATAGAATGTTTATAAATGATTCTGGATGTCTAGTAATTCTTATTTAAATGACAATTCTCATGGATATTCTTACATGATAAGGTAAATGCAGAAATTATAGGAATATTTCTAGTACTGCCACCCTGTGAATTTTGAAAGCAATCACAAATAAATGGCCTGCCATTTCAACTTTGAGAGATAAGGCACCATCACACACACACACAAAAAAACCATGTGACTTTTCTGAGGCTGTCTGGGTGATGAGGTGCTCTGAACACCAGGCTTCCTTCCAGAAAACTAGCTGTCGGCTTTAAAGGTAAGGATTGATATAGTTGTTTCCAGTGAGAAATTTTGGTAGCAGAAGATTGGACAGGATCACTGAGATTTCTATTCTTTCAACTAATGGAACTGTCAGTCCTTTTGAGTATTGCTACATTATTCAATTTGGGGATAAGAAAGAAGCACAATCCTAAAGGAGGCTTTTAAGAAATCAGAGTTGCCTTTGAGTACCTTGTTTCAACACCTTTCTGGTTACATCCCATGTTCATAAGAGAGGCTGCTGTTGTTGGGTTGCCAGATGAAATACAAGGCCACCCCAAAGGAACTTCAAACTTCAGTTAGACAGTGCATGTTTTTAATATTGATGTATCTAATCAAGTGTGCATTTGGATGTAGGAGGAGAGTCCAAATATTGCAGATATTTATTTGCTAACTTCGGCCATCCTGGAGTGTCATGTGCAGCCATGCTTCTCCAAGACCACATGAGAGCTTGGTGAGAAGGCATACGATCCATACAATGTGCTCAGACTCAAGATTTGTACTGGGTTTTGATGTCAGAAACTCATGTCAGGAAAAGATGTGCAACTCACTGCTGCAAACTTAGGGGCATACAATCTACAAGATTTTCTTAGCTCCATTTGCCCTTTGTGTTTTTTAACCATTGGATTCATTGAATATGATGCCAACAGTTTATTTTTATATTTGGACCTTTCTTTTCTTTCCATTCATACCAAGATTTGAACTCATGGCCAGGGCTTCTACCACCTGAGTGATGCCTCCAGTTCTGCTTTTTTTCCCCAGAAGTCTGAGCACTTGGAATTCCTATAGTTTTCTTGCTTCCTGGCTTTATGTTGGGATCAGTGAATGGAGACTCTGAAAGAGACTGAGAAGAAGAAAGGAAGGAAGCTAGGAGTATTTTTCTCCTTTGGCATCAACCTCAAAGGGCTCACTTTAAACTAGTTGTCCCCTCTCTAGGCTGAATTTGTTTTGAGTTCTGACAACTGTTCTCTTTCCTAGCCCCATCCAAGTAAGAGAAGGCTTGAATATCAGCATACTGTTGCAGTTTTTGGTTTCCTTAAAACCTTTGAGTCTGCCTCTCACTCTTGCCCAACTTTTCATTGGACTTGGATAATCTTAAAGAAATCTGTTATGTCACTGTCCTGCCTCAGTCCAGAACTCATATAAACTTAGACTGCCCTTACCTGTCAGTGAGAATTCTGCCATGGTTGATTTCTCTAAGGTACAACGAAGGAGAGAGAGAGAGATAGGGAGCTAGAAAACCAGCTGGAGTTCCAACATTTACCTTCTAACATCTGCCTTCTTTGTGTGAAATCTCTGAAGAAAGGCTGATCCCAGATGGCAAAAAACAAATACACTGAAGATGATCCTAGGGAACAAAAATATCATAAAAGTGAGCTTTGGAATGTTTATTCAAATAGTGTTATATGATTAAAATATAAAGGAGTCTGCTCGCAAGAAAAAAGTATGTAAGTATGTATTTAAATTTTATGCCTCTCAGTATTTGCATGGTCAATTAATCCCTTAAATTGATGACTAGTGGGCAATTTACTTGGGTAGTACAAGGGGCTAATTGGTAATATTGTTAAACAAAGTCTTATGGGCAAAAATTATGCCTGTCTTTTCAAAAATGTGCCTTTGGCATGTGGGGAGAAAATGCTAGTGCCTTGGGCCTCAGAGGAATTCAGCTTGCTGATGTCAGAATTAATGAAGAATATGGAATCTTAAGTGTAAGATGGATGGAGTGGGAAATGCATTAAAGATTAATGATATTAGACTAGCAGGAGAGCCACATTTTCTAGTGATCAAAGACTCTGAGGCTTTTATCTCCAAGTGCCTGGGAGAATGTTGAACATCTTGGAAATTGTCATATCTACTTTGGTTAAATTTTATCAGTCTGTTATCCCAAAGAAAATCCCCGCTCCTCCCCTCTTTCAGCTCTGATCACTGTTTAACAAATATTTGGGGAAACATCCACTCAGTTCCAAGCATCAAGGGAATTGGATGAAACCCAAGACAGGACAGTGAAAATGAAATACGTGGAGAATCTCGTGGAGACAACAATGTGGTACAAGTAGGTTTTCTTAAGTAGTAGATTAAGTGTACTTAGGTAGTCACAGTGTTTTAATGTGTACTAGGACAAAAAGATACCAGTCAGGGTCAAAAATATCCTAAATACTGGATGAAATATAATAAGTAATCTTTAATATGTGGAGCTGACCTCTTTCCAAAGCCAGGGATATGCTTATAAGCCAGAAATAAAACGGAACAACAGAGAGGGGATTGTGGGCTAAAGTCAAGGTCATCTTCTCTGTGGAGTAAGATGGAGAAATTCTCACAGGTTGTTCATGAAAGGGAACAGACACTTCACCGTTTGTGAGAGTTAGCAGCCACCATTGATAGCTGAACTGAAGCTCCAAAATGAAGGCAAAACTCCAAAGGTAAGCAAGATTATGTTCTGAGCCTCAGGACAACCAGTTAGGTATCAGGTGGACCTGGCACATGCAATTCCTGAAGTCACCTTGAATGAAATGAGTTTGCAGTATGAACAGGTGATGTGGAGATCAAAATTGAGCTGTGCTAGCAAATTGGGGGGGGCAGCTGGAGGACTTGGGATATTGGAAAACCAAATGGCTGATATGGAGAGAGAAAGAGACACACAGAAAGACAGAGACAGTGAGACAGAAGAGACTGAGACAGGAGAGAAAGGAGGAAGGAGAGAGAGCAGAAGAGAGGAGAGGAGAAAAAAGCAAAGGTGAGGGGAAAGAGTTTATAAGATATGGAAGTTAAGACAGTGAAATAGTTAATAATGCTTATTGGGAAGGATTTTTACCTATATTTGAAAAACGATGTGCACCATTCATTTTATACCGTGTGCTAAGACCAGAATTACTATTTTGTTTTAGTTTATTTTTTACAATTCACTCTTCCTTTGTTGTATAGTATAGAGACTGACAGGTAAGAGGAGAGATGGTCCAGGTGAGAGAACAGGTAGTTCAAACCCTGGTGGATCCAGAATGCTATGAACAGATCATGATAGCCTTTAGAGAAGGAAGGTTGGTGGGCTTTCTTCCTCACCTCTGTTTCATTTCTAACGCTGAGAAGGATCAGATAAAAAAGTCAAACATGAACATTAAACTTGTACTATATATGGACTCCAATAGTTCATTGGGGAGTTTAAATGTTTTAACATTAAAAGTTGTGAAATCTAGAACATGAAAACAATCTTCTAGCAAAACCATTCTTTAGGGAATGGGGAATAAAGTTTTAGTGGTATTAAGTTGAGTAGTCCATGTAAATGCTGAGTGAAACTGTAAATTTTTTCCACTTTCTTCTCCTTACCCTCCCCCTCACCATTTCTACCCAATGGAGTGCTGTTCCTATGGCTCCATCTCTTTCTCCAGTGAAGCTTCTGACATGCTTCATTTGGCCAGTTTGGATTTCTTTCACATTTTCACATTCACGACAAAAGCTAAGATAGTTATACAGTTCCCTGGCCGTGGTTGGCATTTCTATATAGACAGTTATTTTTTTTTAGTTCTTACAATCATCTGGAGAGTTGCTACATACATTCATATTTGAAGATGAGAAAACTGAGATTCAGATAAGTAAATTCAGAGTTAGAACTTAAACTCAGTCAACCAACTTTTAAAAAGGAAACAATTTCCCTTGTTTTAAAGATATGGTACGTGGGGGCTTCATTTTGATACATCCATATATGCATTTAATGGACCTTGATTATACACATCTCCACCATCATCTCCACCTTTATCCACAATGATCCCTACCAATCAGTCTCTGCAAACTTCATTATAGATGGCCAGACCCTATGAACTTAAGCTCCCTTAACTTCAGACTACAAGTATATAATCTATATAATCTATCATATATATACATATATATATATAATCTGGAGATTTTGTCAAATTGCAGATTTTAAGTTTGTAAGGCTGGGATGCGACCCCAGGTTTTCATTTCTACTGAACGTCTAGGTGATGATGAAGTTGCTACCCCTTGGAATTTACTTTGAGTAGATTGAGTGTTAGTGCATGACACGAGTATAAGAAATGTTATTTTATTAAGTTAAGTAATTCAAGGAAAGCAATGCTAGGATGTACATAGTGGTTCTATGTTTTTGTTGTTTTGGCAGCATCAGAATTTGAACTCAGAGCCATGTGCTTGCTAAGTGGGTACTCTGTCACTTGAGCCATGACTTCTAGTCTCTTTTTCTTTATGAACAGTTTCTTTGGTGAGAAGGTGAAGGGCCTGATCTTTGCAACTAATCTCCCTGAGACAGAATTGAGTTATGTCCCATCCCATCCCACCCAGCTTTTCACATGGCCTGAACACTGTCAATATGGTGTGGAACAGTGTATGTGGGTCAATGAGTTTAGATTCAGCAGCGTTAGGCCACACATAGTCTTGACTGTGTTTGATAGAATTCACCAAGCTGTCCTGTGCAGCAGGATAAAGGATGACTTTTTTTGCTGATGCCTCATCATTGATGGAATTTGAGTCATTTCCTATTATGATTATCTCTGGGGAGAGGAAACATAGGTGAGAGATTCTGAAAGCTGTCATGGTTATACCACTAAGTTCTGTTCCACTTCCTATATATTTTAGCTATCATTTTGTTTATTGAATCTCCTCATTGGACTCATGAGGATAATAACCAGTTTAAGAGTGCTGAATCCTAAAGTTCAAAACACCTAATATAGTATCTGATGTCTTGTAGATAGATATTTATTGATTGATAGAATTTGTAAGCTCATTTTACTTCTTTTCACAGATATCTGTAAAATGGAATCAGTAGAATCTGTTCAGTGAACTGAATTATATAATTTGCTCTGGAGAGCCCCTTGCAGTTCGTGGTGGCTACATGTGTGGAAGAGAGTAGGGAGCCAAGGAGGATACATAGGTGGCATCTTTGTCTGTTGCCCACACAAGAATGCAAATCACACAGGACTTTTTTCTGGTGTGGCTGTTCCCAAAGTATCCAAAATAGTGAACTCAGACTTTTTTTCTGAATAATGGAACATAGTATACTTGAATCAAGCCTGATTCAAGTAAAAATAATACAGTAGAGTTTAATTTGATATGAGTAAAGTGTGTGTGTGTGTGTGTGTGTGTGTGTGTGTGTGTGTGTGTGTGTGTTAGAAGGGTGGAATAGAAGAAAACAGGAAAAAAAGGATGAGCAAACTACAAATTGGAATGAAGGGAATATTGTCTAGGAGTTAAAAAGTCCAGGACTGAAAAGGTCAATTTGATGTTTTGAGTTGTTTTTATAACTGAACAGAATCAATCGAATGACCAATCTGTTTACATAAAACTGGTCATTAAGATGGCAAGACTCTACAACTTAACTGTAAATACTGGCTTCAGTATTTCTAAGTCTATGAAGAGAGATAAAAGACAAGAGTCTGCAGAACACTGACCTTCTGCATTCTGAGGAAATGCTTTAAGAGTTGGAAACTTGCCTGTGCTCTGAAAACAATCTTAATGTATTCTGAAGAACTTCAAATTTGTACTTGGCTTTTGCCCATCCTAACATTCTCTACATTTTTGTAAAAGTAGTTTTAGTAGTCATGATTTTTTTCCCCTTGCCTTGCATCTATTTCTTTTTATCCCTCTCTTGTTATTCCTAATAAAAGCATCCCAGGATTCTTATATTATCTTGGAGGATAATTGCTCTAGTCTGTTCATTTCAGTACAACTTCAGGAAGATAGACTGTTTTCTATCTCTTGGGATATCTGTAAGACCCAGAACTAGGGATTTAACAAAGACTATCTACATAGTAAGTGAGCTTCATTGAAGGGAGGACACAAGATAGGCAGTGACATACAATGTTGCAACATACAATGTTGCAAAGAGCCTCAACAGAAGGAAACTGAGGAAATGAACAAGAATGAGAACCGGATTTTGGCTGATGTTTGAGCATCTGAATCCTTTATTGCTTAAAGTTCTTTTATCTTAGCCAATATCAGAAATGTCACTGATTAGATCCTCTACTTTGCTCAGTCTGTAGGTGTTTATTTGCAATCCAAAAGGTCCTTGATTGATACATTTTTTTCAGTATTCCAATGGAATTGATTCTTTATTAGCTCTTTTATTAGCTTAATTAGCTATACAGAAGGATTTCATTGTTACATTTCTACATATATTGCCAATAAGTCTCACCCTCAAATCACTCTCCATTCTTACTGGAATTGGTTCTTTAAGGAATGCCCTTAGACACAGACTGCTAAAAGTATCTAGTGTGTATCATGTATTTTACTTCTTCATAAATGCTCATCAAAAACATGTGTTTGGAAACCTAAGCTATTATAGGTGTATGCACATCTAGAACAAGGAGTGTTTTTTTAAGTAGATAGCCTCAAATTTACTTCCAGATTTTTGAGATACCTAATGATGACCTCATGATTTCTCCTATGTTTTTCTGGAAGTTCCCATGCCCTAAGTTATCTGCCAAGTTGTAATCTATACTCTGCTCTGATAACACAGGAGATGTTGCTTCTGTCATTGTCTCAAAACTTATGATCCAGTGATTCATTTGAAATACTAATTAACAAATACAGAATGAGGGTTTTGTTTTTCTTTAGTTTAGCCCCAGTGATACACTACCCCTTTCATCCCTTATACAGAGGAAAAATCTCTAGGTCACCTATTTGAGGGGCTTACAGGTCTCCTGAGGAACTGAACCATTCATTCATGGGATATCACTTGGGCCAAGTCTTTTCCCTAAATTGTCATCATCCTATGAAGGATTGGCAGGAGAGATATACTGTCCTTTTGGACGTCCAGGGAAGGTGAACCGAGTTTTCCTTTAGCAATCATAGGATTGTCAGTGATGAGCCAGACTGTTCATATTCCATGTGACTTCTGGCATCTGTGAATAATACCATTCTATGTGATTCCATCATAACTTTATATCTAATACTTCTTGGCTAAATTCAAATCTTTTAAAAGGCTCCTGAAATTCAATTCTACCATATTAGAGCTGACTACATATTTTATTCCTCATAGTTCTTAGCACTTGACCCAAAGGATTCATTAAATTCACAACTCAAATGATTAGTAAGCAAGATGATTTAAAAAAATGTAGCTGCCTTTTCTTGAAAAAAATCAAGAAACCAAAATTGAAATCATATGAGGGAGTGAAAGTTACAAGACTTAGCCTTCTAATTTCATAAAGAAAAAAAATAGTAAAAGAGATTAATTCACTTTACCAGAGCATTGCGAACACTCCTGTTCCATTTCCATCCTCAGTCTTCTTGTTAGGTAACAGTCTCGGAGCACATAAGTGCATTCAGGATATGGAGCAGAGGAGATGAGTTCTAGTCACACTATCTTCCCTTGTAATGAAGACCGTGGAGAGGTACAGCTACTATTTCCTAACATCCAGCTCCTGGCACACCATGTCTGTGTGACCTCAGACACTATACACAGCCTGGCAAGACACACACTCTCTGCATCACCTTGCTGAATGAAACTTGATGCCTTATACCAGCTGCTTTAATTAATAGGCTGTGGTTGGGCTGACTATAAAACCATGCTATTTTTCATTAAGTCTGGGGATGTGGATAGGATCGGCTCATTATGCATTCTTAGAAAAATGACCCCAGAAAAATGTTATAAATAATCGCTTTTAGGGAAAAAAAACCCATAAGACTCCAAGATGTATCATGTTCTATTTTCTACAGGTTGTTATGGGAATAAGCCCACCAAACACTTAGAAATCCATGTAGATTTCTGAAAATGTAACTTAGAATAGTCTCTGAGAGGAAAGCTTCTCTGAAATTCATAATTCATAGATAAAGTAAGTTCTAGGCATTTGTTTTGCTCTAGGTTTAGAAAAGAACTTTGATAGATTCCACATGCAACTTTGCACTGTTTTTTTACAGGAATACATTTGTATAATCCACTCATAACTTTATTTCTCAGTGTCATATGAGCTATAGTTGAGTACATTTCTTTTTGAACAGTGTCACCTCTGCCTTCATTTTCTCCTAGTTTTTTCCATCCTGATCCTCCTCCCCTCCAAGTTGTATAGCTCATTTCAATATAGTATATAGTGAGTACCACTGATGCATTTGTTTACCCCTCATCCCACCATATTGTTTTTTCTGCATAGCATGTGGATGCTATTAGAAAAGGTCTTAATTTGTGGATGCATTATGTAAAGAAGTCTGAGAATTTTTCACGGAGCCTTGAAGACCATGTTGCTTGTCTTTCTCTGGCCTGATGAGACTGAATATTCCATGTGTCAGATGTGTAATCAAACATCAAGTCTCAAATTCCATCCACTACCTCCTTACCTTCCTCTTCCTCCTCCTCCTTCTAAGTTTGGCAAAAGAAACACTGTATCACTTATCTCTGTGCACAGCACATAAGATAAACTCTCAAAACATAGTGGCTTAGTGTTATTATGATTACTGTACATCATATCATTTAATCATCCTAATAACTTTCTGAGGTACACACCATGGCGTCCTGCATTCTTAGATGAGAAAACTGAAGGTTATACATGTTAGCTGGTTGAATCAAAATAATGGTTTGTCAGCAATAGAGTATGAGGCAGACCGGCAGAAAGCTTATATAGTGAACCAATAAACTCTACGGCCTCTCACAAATATCGGATGTGATTGGATAATGACCATGAAGTGGGAAGAGGAGGCAAGATTTCCACATTCCTTTGAACTTGCTCTGAAAGGCCCGCTCCTTTACTTTGAGTCTTTAAAGCTTCCAGCTCCATTCCTTTGTACTCTGAATGTCTTCTCAGCTGTGGAGAAAGGAAACTGCATTAGCTATTAAATTGGATGCGTGGCCATATACTATTTTCCGACTGAACTTTTTAGTACTTCAAAGACTTGAAGTAGAGTTTAATGGTGTTTTAGCTGTCATTGGAATTAAAAGTCGAGTGCCATTGTGTGCTGGTTTTTGTCCCCCCTTTCGGCTGATATTTAGAAAAATAATTCTACTTGAGGCTTGCAGGATGTGTGAACCATGAAACAAACAATAAAGATAGGCCTCTCGAGGTATTCCATGGATTATTTATTTCCTCCTAATATTCCTCACCGAGAACAAGTCACTGCCTACATTTCCACCAACTATAACTTTTTCCTTAATAGAAAAGTAAAGAGACCTTAGATCTAACTCTCTCAGATTTATATCTCTACTAAATCACACCATAAACAACAACAAAAAATATCTTCCAGGCCTCAAGGTTTCCAAAACAGAGGAGTTGAAACAGTTGGTGATATTGTCAGGCTCTCAGTGATCAGTTAAAGCGGATGTTTTCAAAAAGGCTCAGGTGGGGCCGGGAGTTTGGCCTAGTGGTAGAGTGCTTGCCTAGCATGCATGAAGACCTGGGTTTGATTCCTTAGTACCACATACATAGAAAAAAAAAGCCAGAAGTGGTGCTGAGGCTCAAGTGGTAGAGCTCTACCTTGAGAAAGTCCAAGGCCAATGCTCAGGCCCTGAGCTAAAGCCCAGGACTGGTAAATAAAAATAAATAAAATAAAAAATAAAAAAGGCTCAGGTGATGGCCTGTGCAGACTTTTAGTTGCCAAGTGAAGAATTCAGATTCTTCCATATCCTATTCCTTGACCAAAGTAAAGTATAGATACCGTCCACCTGCTTCTATTTCTCAAACAGCTATTGTTTATATGTTACTACTTTGAAGCTTGTCAGTTCTATCACCCAGTTAGAGAAGCACATCTGCTTTGTGTCTTCCCTTTATCCTGGGTGTGGAGCTTTCATTATGTGCCCCCTTGCAGGGGCAGAGAATAAACAAGACAAGAGCAAGTTCGGGTCATGGGGTGTAGACTGGCTGCTTTCCTATCTTCTATATTATTTAACCCAGTTTCTGGCTGGGTGCTAGGGAGTTGCCTAGTACTTAGTAACTTGCCAGGTTAGACAGCGAATGACGGAGAGTACAGTAAAGCTCTGGACTTGTCTGATTGACAGCCATCAGAAGCTCTCTGAATTGACACCACCTAGAGGTGGGAGGAGTAAGAGAGGCAGAAGTTGTAAGTCAGGAACATGTATGATATTTAGCAGCCCAAACAGACCACCAAGTAAATGGTTGATAGAGACAATAGAATCTGCATCAGAATACATCCAAACACAAATCCCTGAAAATAAGAACACACACACACACACACACACACACACACACACACACGAGACTAAAAGCTAGTAGCTGATGTGCTCTGAAAACAGAAAGTTGATGCAAGCTCAGAAGAAAACATGGAGGGTGTGTCAGGGGTTCAGTCGAAGTTTAGGGCAACAGTTGGTAAAAAAGATATTCATTATCTGAAAGAGGTAATTCAAATGGAAGATCATGTTTTCTTCCTATAATTAAAAGGATTGGCTGAGGTCTGTGTTTTGAGGTCAACATTTGGAGTTTTGTGGCAGATGGACTTTGAGTGAACACATTTGCTTAAGCATTTTATGATGAATTCTTATGAGGAATAAGTTGTCATTGAAAATATTCAGACTTGGGTCTGAAGAACTTGGTATGCTGGCGAGAGGTTGTATTTAGGGATGTTTATGGTCTTTTACAAGTTTGGCAGCATCATAATTCCTTGAAGATCAGAGAGGACTGAGAGACATTCTGGATATATCTTTTCCTAAACATTCCCAAACAATGCACTTGATGCTATTTGTTCCTCATGCTAAGATGCCCTGGAATGAATTAGTGAAGGTAGAAATGTTGTTAGCTTAGGAATCTAGAATATCCTAATCTTACAAGGAACAGACTATAGAAATATATTATACTTCTGTTATTATTAAATACACAATCACTTTAGAGGCCCCCCCAATTAAAAAATACAATTGGTTCATTTGTGTGGTGAATTAGCTATACAACAAAACATAGTGACTTAAAATGATTATTTATTATCTCAAAGGATCTGTAGACTTGGAGTTTTGTAGTGGCTTTGCTGCGCATTCCTGGCTTGAGATGACTTATGAGTTCAAAGGAAGATGGCAGCTGGGTCTGGAGTCTTTGATAGGCTTCACTTAGCCTGGGGAATGTTTCTAATGAGGCTTATACATTCACATGATAGGCAGGTGGGTGAGAAGCTGAAGTTCTTCTTTGCTGCAGATTTCTCCATGGAGGTGCTTGAGTGCCCTCACAGTATAGTGGTTGACTTTCCCCAGAGTGACTGCCCTGACAAGAACCAAGAGAGAAGTAACAAAATCCTTTTAAAAAAAATCTCTGCAGTTATATTAGCTGGTGTACTTCATGGTGGTACTACACAATGTCATAAGTACTAGTACTACAGCCATGGATGGCTCTTGGACATTGGTATTATATCTGATTGGCCATTTAATGGATTTATTTTTCAAATGTTGACTCCAATTTTTTTTTTGCCAGTCCTGGGCTTGAGCTCAGGACCTGAGCACTGTCCTTGGACTTTCTCAAGGCTAGAGTTTTACCATTTGAGCCTCAGCACCACTTCCGGCTTTTTTTCGTGCATGCTAGGCAAGCACTCTGCCATTAGGCCAAATTCTCGGCCCGATTCCAAATTTATACAAAAATATAATTAGTATAATTCTATATTTTAGGAATTCAACATTTTTAATACTTTTGCATTGTGAAATTGCTCCTTATATAGATATTTTGAAGGACAGCTTGATAACGTTCCTTCCTGAGTCCCTGATAGCTACAAACCTTTTCAAACTGACTATCAAAAGGCATATGGATTAGGAAAAAATAACACACCAAAGAACAGATATTATGTTATTTATTTTTCATTTGAAAATTTTAAAGTCTAAAATGTCTAGTTCTGGTATTATGACACTTTTCTTCCTTTTACACACATACATAGAACATGTGAATCAATTAGTATTGTCTTTCTTTAGTTACTGATAGTTAACCTGTATCTCAAATCTCTACTAACTGTATTCTTTTTTCCTATAAAAAGAGCCATAAAAAGGCTGTATAGAGTCCATTCCATGAGCTTTTTGCTGGGATTACTAAACGCACCCAACCATTGCTATGTCAACAATGGTTTTCTTTTTTAAAAAGGCACTTGGATAAAGCATTTTTGTTTTCCTGTTAACAAATTTGCAACATTTCAATGCTGTGTTTTTTTTCTCTTCTACCACAGATTGTTATAGTATTTAACATTTATGTGTTTTCTCTCAGAACCAACTGGGGCCATGGCCAAAATTCTGATTGACAATGGGTGGTGGGGCTGGAAACTCTACATATGATGGCTGAACAGCTGGGATAATCTAAGGTTTATAGACAATAGTCATGAATAATGCAAATTTTATTATTAAAATAGGATGAAAGAATGATATCTTACTGAGAGGAAATTTTAAGGAAAAATTACAGACTCAGAGTAATAATGATAGTCCCTATGTGTAGATGTCTTACTGTTCACTCAGTTTGAATGATAAGTATAAAATACTGTATACACTTCCCTTTTTCAACCGTAATTTGCTCTCCGAAAATAATAAAAATCAATGTTGGCAAAATTTATCTTTATTTAGTGGCCATATTTTTCAAGAAGCAAAGTAACGATTGCAATTTTGATCCATCAACACATGTAACTAAATATAGGGAGTAATTACAGATATTCCCAATTGAGACTGACTAGCTTGTTTGGTGCTTGGTTGGTTTTCCTGGTACTTGTGATTGAAGTTAGAGCCTTTCAAATGGTGTGTAAGTTTCTAGGACTTGAGAGACATCTCTGGGTCCCCCATTGAGTTCTTGATTCTGGGTAATTGGTTGGGTTCAATCACTTACTCAATAACTCATCTGCAGAATGTTAAAATTGTTAATGGTTATAGTCCTTTAAATTCAGAGTTACCGAAAGATAAAGAACAAAACTTCTATGTAAATTTCAGAGATCCTTTGATTTCTAAGATGTACCAATCAATGATATGCAAGAGCAAAAACAGCCTCACCACCTATTGTTTAGCCCCTACCCAGCCAGCTTCCCCTGCCCTACAGTGCTTCCCTAAGTTCTACATTCTTATCCACTGGAGGGAAGCAAAAGTATTTCCTCCTTCCAGAAGCAGCCCAAATGCAGCAGGAGCGACAGCTGGCCAGCCGTGATTTTCCCTTCCTATGGAGCGAGGCACACATAGAGTGAATCATTATGTTTCTAGGTGAGAATCCCAGATTGGTAATTCTTTGAGCTTTATTTAAAAGTTTTTTCCTTGTTCTCAGATGAACATTAGCACATTGTTTCTCTATAGTCAAAGGTCTAGCATTTACACAGCCTAACCAGAAATATGAGCAGATAAAATGACAAAAATCCAATTGAGGCCACAGTGATAGCATTAAGAAAAAAACAATTATGCTATGGTGCTTTGCTGCAATTAACCCACAAAAACAAGGCAAAATTTAGGAATGGTCTAGTAGGCAGCTAGGAAATGAGAGCCTATGTTTTTTTCATATATTTTTTTATTGTAATTAATAGAAGGGTTACATGATATTTGCCAGATAGAAGTTGCATTAATTCACATACACTGATACCCTTTCACATGTCTTGGTCCCCATTTCCCTCCCCCCATCCCCACCCCTCATCTTGTTTTCCCCCCTTCCCTATCCAATTTCAAATAACCAAATACAAACATATCCGATATATCAGGTAACAAAGGAGAGCCTATGTTTTAACATAAGAATTACTCAAGAAGTAAGAATTTGATGGTTCTGAGTTTGGCCAGTTTTGAGTCATTTGAGTGAATTTGTTTGCTACTTACTATCTATACATTTATCTATAGATTTTATGTATTTTTTTATCTTGAAACTAACACATACACAGAGTTAATTCATTGTTGTTGAAACTGCTCTTTCAAGAAAGGGTCCCGTATCCCATTGCAAATGGAGAAGAGCTCAGGCAGTTTCTAATGACTCAGTCAGGCGGTTTCAATCTTTCAGAGACAAGGTCATGGATACAAGTGATGACCGCTCCAGTGGACACATTTCTCTACCTCCGTGTGCAGCCTGAAACATCTGGCTGGGACAGAAAGTCGCAGCCCCTTTGCTCATAGTTACAGACAGATCCTGAATGATACGGGTCTGGGGAAGGAAATGTACACCACAATGTCCTGGCTACTTATTTCAATTCAAGAGAGAGACATAAGAAAGTAATGACTTTACTCTTAATGTGAATTTCAAGGAGGGAATTACATAAATTGCTTCTCCTCTATCCAGACCACTATTAAACTATACAAATCTATGGTCAACAGAATTAGGCTACATTTGTGAAGTGCTTGGCACCAGGGCTGGACACATAGCAAGGCTTCATGTTAGGCTTAGTGGCAATTAATAAAGAAAACGTATTCTGAGCTACTTGTAAATATCCTACACATACTTAAAATTTTGTTAGTAAAGATCCTAGTGCAAAGGACACCGAAGTGTTGTTCTTCATAAGCAGTCCGATATCATGAAGTACTTCATATGTCTGAAAGTTCAGGTACTCAGTTTCACGGATGAGTACCGTGTGTGCGTGTGCATGCGTGTGTGTGTGTGTGTGTGTGTGTGTGTGTGTGTGTGTTTAGGGAGGAGAGGTAAGAAATCAACAACAGTGAGAGCTACAGGTTTAAAGGTACACAGCTAATGAAGCAGAAATGTGAAATACCTACCACTTATCTTTTTTTGTGGACACTATGAATAATCAATGAACCAAACATATTTGGCCCTGAACAGCTATATATTAGGCACAAGAATACTACTGTGTTTCTATATCCTTGGAAATGAATCTCAGTTCCTCTGAGATTCATTTAAGAGAAATAATTACCTTAACAGGTTAATATAGCTGTGCTTTCTATTTTCAGAAATCACACTGACTCACTTGGAATCTTTCACTGATGTTGTTGTTGTTTTAGCAGCTCGAGAGTTGTACCTACCTTTATTACCCAGGTGGGGAAAATTGTCTCAGCCAATATGTGGAGGGCTAAAAACATCCACTCTTGCTTTTCTCCAGACAATCTGGAGATGCTTTACCCTGCCCAGTGTTTGAGGCTGACTTTAGTATATGAAGAAAATGGCATAGAATAGCACTGACAAGATAGCATTTCTAAAAATTCAATGCAGTACAATGCTGGAATAAATGCTATTCCCATTTAGAAAGCTGGGCTCAATACTTGTATCAGTGACATACCTCTGCAACTTCACCATAGGCCCTGGAATTTCTTGACATGTACATACATAGCTTGCCTGGTTAGAATACCTTCCTCCTTTTTCTCTCCTAACAAAGCAAAGTCATTAGTTAAACCTTCAAGATTCTTATCCTTGCAAGATTCTTTATCTGTCAGCATCTCATTTCAATCACTGTATTTCAATCTTCTAATGACAGTGGTGGGATGAAGAGGATTAGGTGGGTCCAGAGCATCACACCATAGATAATACTTCTATTCCTGCACTTGTATTCCAGCTAGCATTTTGTTCCTCACTAAGTTTAGGGCTTTCTGCTGGCCATCATAATACCCAAAAGGAAGAACTTCCCTGAAATGAACCCCAGCACTAAGAAACATAGATTCAAGAAGTAGAGATGACTTTTAACCTTCCTGAAGCCATGTATCAAGGAACTTTTCCATTATATTAAGCCTTTGTGGAGAAACTGAGGTTCCGTTCCAGAAGTTTCTGCCTGTGCTAATATACTCTGTATTGTTTCCTGTATTAGTTTCAAAGTTTCAGACATGACATTAGGATCTTTGATGTACCTTGAATTGATATTGGTGCAGGATGAGAGAATGGGGATCTTGAATTTTCTGTATGTGGATATCCAGTTTCCCTGCCATCATTTGTTATAGGAATTCTCTCTTTTTTCCTCAATATATGTTTTACAGTTCTTTATGAAACATCAGATGGCTGTAGCTCCATGATTTATATGAATTTTCTGTTTCATTTCTCTTCATATCTGTTTTTGTCTTAGTAGCATGCTGTTTTAGCTAAGGTTCTTCAGTATCTTTCATCACCTTTCCCTCCCTCCCTCCCTCCCTCCCTCCCTCCCTCCCTTCCACCCTCCCTCCCTTTCTTCCTTGCTTTCCTTCCCTTTCCTTCCTTCCTTCCTTCCTTCCTTCCTTCCTTCTTTCCTTCCTTCCTTCCTTTTTGCCCTTCCCTCTTTCCCTCCCTCTTTCCCTCCTTCCTTCCCTCCTTCCCTCCCTCCCTTCCTCCCTCCCTCCTTTCCTTCCTTTCTTGTATCCTTCCTTGCTTTCTTCTTTCCTTCTTTTTACCTTCCCTCTCCATCCCTTGATTATTTTAGTTATTTGGTATTGCTTTTTCTTTTCCAAGATTTATTTTTTGTCTACTAGAAATCTTTTATGTTTCCATATAATTTGAAGTATTAATTTTCTATGTCAGTGAAGAGTGGCATTAAGATTTTATGAAGATTACAATAAACTACCCCCCATTTTAATACAATGTGACCTACTTTGCCTCATCTAATTGTTTTTGATTTGAAGTCTACTTTATCAGATATGGGTATAGATATTTTTTCCTACTTTTAAAGTCCATTTGCTTGATACATCTCTTATCAACTATTCACCATAGTCATTTTTTGTTTTTATCAGTAAGATTTGTTTCTTGTGGGCAAGAAATGACTTGGTCATGTTATTAATACAACTCGCCATTCTATGTCTTTTGATTGGAGAATTAAGAATAATTCTGTTAATATTCAATGTTATTAGTGAAAGGTTTATAGCAATTCATGCCATTTCATTACTTTTGTAGACTTTTTGTTCTTTCCTGCCCTTCATTTATTGATCTGACCAGCTTTTGAGGTTTATTTTGTCCCTTATTTTAATAGTTTTGTTTAGCATCTCTTCTTTGCATAAGATTAATTTGAATATCAATTGTAGTACTAATCAGAAATTGCTTTATCATAGAAGGATTTTATTTATCCCTTAGTTATGAATGATAGTTCTGGTGGCTAGATTAACATACATTGTCAATTGTTTACTTTTAGTGATTTAAATACGTTACTTGGTGTCTGTCTTGCTTTTAAATATGATGACAAATTCTTTGTCATTTTGATGGAATTACCATTGTTTATTACTTACAGCTTTCAGTATTTTTGTTGCAAAATAATATTTTTTTGCCAGTCCTGGGCTTGAACTTGGGGCCTGAGCACTGTCATTGGGCTTTCTCTGAGCACTGTCTTTGGGCTTTCTCAAGGCAAGAGTTCTACCACTTGAGCCACAGCACCACTTCTGGCTTTTTCTATGTATGTCATACCAAGGAATAGAATTCTGGTCTTCGTGCATACTAGGCAAGCACTGTACCACTAAGCCAAACTCTCTTCCCCCATACTTAATATTTTAATTATCATGGTATGGTTCATTTTTGGTCTAGTCTGTGACATGTCCCAAAGGTTTCTTGTAGCTGAATGGCTGCATCTATTTTCTCTCAATTTGGAAGATTTTCTCCTCACATTTCATTGAGTTTGTTTCTCTTATGTTAGCTTATATCTTATCTCCTTTTTCTATGTCCATCAATCTGAGGTTTTTTTCCCTACTGTTCCAGGGATTTGGCATTTTTCACTTTTTAGTCTCTTTTACATTCTTCATTTTATTATAGTAATATACCCATCTTAAACTTGAGTCCCGATAGTCTGTTTCAATTTGATCCATTCTCCCGGAGAGTCTCCACAGTTTGCTTTTATTTGACTTGTTGAGTTTTTCCCTTCCTGAATTTCTGTTTATTTGTCAGGATTTCTGTATCTTTATTGACTACCTTTTTCAAATTCTACATTACCTTCATAATTCAGCTACTTATTTGTATTTTCTTTGAGTGTGTTAGCTATTCATTTGTATCTTTTCTGAATTGATTGTTTTATATGTGTCCTCTTTCATTTACTGCTCATTCTCATCCTCATGGGGTTTTTTTGTTTAATTTTACACTTGAGATGGTTATAGAAATGGTGTAAAAGAGACAGTTGTGGGAAAGTTGGACATAGGTTTTCTGATTTTCCAGAATGACCAAATTCTGAAGTAGTTGAAAGTAGATGTTGTCAGTAATCTTCTCAAACTTTAGTAACCTGTATTAGAAACATTTCAAGAGGCTGGCTAAAATTACATTTTCCTGGGCTTCATTTCACACTTACTGAATCAGACTTTCTCATGCGAGTGTTGCTAATCTCTGTGTGTATGATATTCTAGTGTCCACAGTATCTACTCCCAGATTATTGACTTCATTGGACAGACACCCTGTTATGTTTTAGGTTGTAGTTTAGATGTCCAAGTCTCCCCAAATATTTGCTTTCCCTAAGACTACAGGTAAGATACCTATTTGTGTTTTCATGGAGCAATTTTGTATTTACCACATTCCCAAACTTAACATACTCTGAGATACTGGTATGCTTACTTTTAAGTGTCCTTTTCACATGCCCGTGAGTTCCTCAAGGTCAAGGTTTTCACGTCATATTCCAAGTACTTATCACAGTCTGTGGCAGGTAGCAGGTGGTCAGTAATAAAATACAGGAATGTACAAATAAAAAGAGATAGGGTAATTAATGAGCAATTAAGAGTACTTAATTTCTACTCAAACTTCTGCCAAGAGCACAGAAGGGCAGAATACGTCCTTTTTTGCTTAACATTAGTATGAAGAGCACATCTTGTCTTCACACCTGTGCATTTTTTTTTCAGATGCATGATTCAAGTTAGTAGTCATAGAAAAGCTAGAGAAAACCACAAGCACTGATGCGATTATTTGTCTTACTCATCTACTTTGAGAAGTATGCAACACAGTAAATTTAGATGTTAATGGGACAACAGCCTTAGCCTCCCAAATAGTTCCTGAGTAAGCTTGGCATAGTTTCTGTTGGAATGCATAAAGAAAGCAGAAGTGACAACCACATAATTTTGTAAATCACAGTATTTCAAACAAAACACACCCTTTTGGCAATCTAGGCTAACTGCAAATTAAGGGAGCCAACATCCCTTTTTCATAAAATCTGGGAGATATTCATTTTCTGATAGCATCAAGCGTGTGCTACAAGCATTTGTTACATTTGGATTCAATAATAAGTGCTTATAGACTGAGTTTAACTAGCCAATGGCATTCACACTCATGCATGTGGGAAGGAAAAAAGAAAAAAAAAGCCTTTGATATTTTCCTCATTTGTGATCCACATTTACACAAGCCTGCCACATATTTACACAGGCAATGGCAAACTTGTAATAGTAGTAAAAAAAATGTTCCTAGGCTTTAGTCTTGAGATGATCATTTTTATAGTTGATTCATTTAAATCAAGATCCAAATAATACCTCTTTACTGCCCATAGTTGATGTATCTCTTAAGCCTTTGCAATCTATAGGTTTCTTCTTTCTTCTTCTATTCCCCTTATTTCCTTTGTAATGTATTTGTTGGGGAAACCATACTACTTCCAGTTTGTTGTGTTCTGAAATTTGATGATGGCATTTTCAAGATGTAAATGTATTCTCTGTTTTCCCTGTTTTTGTTTTTTTTCTATGAAGTAGTAATTAGAGCTGAATGCTTAATCTGATTTACAATGTGTGTGTTTGTATGTGTGTGTCTGTGTGTGTGAATGAATGCATGTATGCAGGTGTACTGGCATATACAAAGTTCTTTCATGAGGAATGGCAGAACTATACCACCACATATTTGAAGCATATTGTGACTGGTTTTCTCATCTTCTATTGATATTAAGATTGATCCATAGATTCAAATGGATCACATTTACATTGCCAAAACATATCCCAAATCTCAGTCACATAGATGCCTTTTAACCACAAACACATAAATCAGTATATAAGTATAAACAGTTATTAAATCAACCCATCTATTTTATTCATGATCACTTCACAATTGAAAGCTCTCACTGTGTTTATTTTCTTTGAACTGAATTTGGGGCTTTGACTGGGAAGCCATTAATCCAGTTTTTGATGAAACATGACTTTACTACGATGCCAGATTGGAAAGAGTTCCCTGCTAATTTTTCTTCTTAGCATCTCTTTGGTAAGTGTTGAGTGTTTTGTTCACTGTTTTTGTGGCGGATACACTACCAATTCTACTTCCCTCCTAGACAACTTCTTCTTTCATGTTTCATTCTTGACGGACAGTGTCTTACCAGGGATGTCCAAATCTGTCAAGTTGTGGAGGCAGCATTTGACGTTTGCCTAAGGTGTGAGCAGATGAACAAGTTCCAGGACCTGGAGGGTAGCTGCCTCTCCTTACTTTCCCTAGCCAGTAGTTAGGCCTAACACACTCAGAAGGTTGCTCATCTAATTTGAACTGTGAGAGACTTTGGCTGGAGGGTAGTTCTGTGTCCCAGTGATAAAAGAACACATAAAACAACCCAGTGCCTGATCATTCTCCCTGGCTGTCAGTGAATCATGTCTAATAGCATCTCCATGCAGTTTGCGCCAATTTGCTTGCAATGGCATCCTTTTCTGTGGGCTTGCTGCTCAGCAGGCCCTGAAGCAATCTATGAATAACTTCCCAACAGATGCTGTTTATGAATTGAAGCAAATGGCTTCCCTGTTTCTCTTTTTTCTCACTTCAATAATTTTCAGTTACATTACGATGAATATTTATAGTCCTGTAGCAGTGCATAAAAATGGGGAACAAGCAGACCTGGGCATTGTTTCATACGTGAGTGCTGTTCTAATGGGCTTTGGCTGACTGGTTTTAATAATGTGCTGTTGATGGACTGCAAAGAGGATGAGAATTGTAGATCAGTCATTTTCATTCACCGTTTTATCAGGATGGGCAGTGATAGAGTACTGGCTGGATCGGTTCACTTGCCTGTGATGCCTTTAACTTGCCCAGACAACCCAACTAGTTGTGTGACGGTCTCCATGCTCTGCTTCTTTTGAGTAATTTCAAATACTTAACTTCCACAGAGACTCTGTCATTTGTGTAAGAGCTCATTAGTTTTATTTGACCACTCTCTTTAGGTATTATCATGTGTGATTTAAATGACTATTGCACAGGAAGCTTCAGCCCAAGGAACATAACAATATTCCTAAGAATTAGAATATGAGATTGCATGGAACATGTTAGTTGTGATTTTGCAGTCTCTTTTATGGAAAAATATTGAGCTGTATTTTACTCTACAATGGCTCATTCAAATGCTTCCTATTTCCATACTCTCCTAAATATTACAAAAATGAGGGGACTTGCATCTACACATAGCTGTTAAATTCCATTCTAAGGGAAGTACTTTATCTTCAGTGGCTTGTGTTTCAAATAGCTGATATACCTTCCTTGCATTTTCTATTTCACAATAATGAGTTCGTTAACTAGCCTATATTTTCCAGATCATTGACTGTGTCATATTGGCCCACATACAAGTAATTGTCTGTTTGGCTATTTGCTTATAAATAAGAATGTTGGGAATGGTATGTAAATATCTATATGCATGCACAGTGAATATATATTGAAGCTTCCCCCCAAATTTAAATTGTTCCACTTTCTATTCACCAACTACTCAAATAGAAACACATTTTTATGCATATAAGCCATCTATGCCACCTATCATTTGTATGCTATACGCAGAAGGTTGTACTGTAACACAATAGTAAAAAAAATTTTAAAAGGCAGTTTGCAGACACGTCTGCTTACTGCTCCTATTGCAGCAGAGGACTTCACTTTGGAAAGCAGCAGTAAAACCCATGATCCTGAAATACTCAAAATACAAATGAAAAGCCCAAGAATTTAAAAGTTGATCTAGATGTTATTTTGAAAGAAGGTGATATATTGCATAATGTCTCAAAGTGAATATCTTGCCTCTCAAAAGTATAAAGCTAAGAATCTCAGGAAAGGTTTTTCAGGACTCAAGCAAAAGGCCTAAAAATAGACCTTGGTCCCTATTTTTTGGAACAATTCACCATGTCACTTTCCTATAGTAACACATTATAGAAGTGTGGTACACGAGGTTGATGTGAATAGTTTTCCTCTTACTAGGATAGCTTCCAGCTAATTTATCCTGACTTAACCTAGGTCTGAGTATCCAAAACTTCTAGACCCATAGGCAAATACATTGCTGACATTTAATTGAATAATTCCATCAAAGAAATCGTTCAAACAAAACAAAAAAAGGATTTATGTCTGACTTGTGGGACATCTGTGTATTTTGAGATGGGTATATTGTACATAAGTCATACACATACTTCCATATAGGAATAGCATTCTCTCTCTCTCCCTCCCCCCCCCCCTCTCTCTCTCTCTCTCCCATCATGGGGCTGAACCCTGAGTTTAGGCATTGTCCTTGAGCTCTTCAGCTCAAAGTTAGTTCTCTACCACTTGAGCCACAGGGCCAGTTCTGGTTTTCTGATGGTGTAATTGGAAATAAGAGTCTCACAGACTTTCATGCCCAGGCTGGCTTTGAATTGCAATTCTCAGATCTCAGCCTCCTGAGTAACTAGGATTATTAGCATGAGCGACAAATGCCCAGCTAGGAATACTTCTCTTGATGTGAAATGTTCTCTTTTGTCATGGGAAATCTCTGGATCTTTCCTTCCTCCTTGATTCTCTTCTGTGATGGCTACTTTTTTGACTTCCAAGCAGGCAAGTATTTTATTCAGTTTGTTTCCATCTACATTTGACTTTAGAGTTTCATTTTAAGATTATGTCTTAAAATATAGGAAAGGCTTTGTGAAAAAAATCACTGTATTCAAAAGAGATTCCTGATTAAATTTTCCCCACAAACAAACTCTCCCCTCTTCCTGCGTGGAAGAGCTGAGGGTCTCTTGAGGTCAAGCAGAAATTGGAGTAGCAGGAATTGTGAAAGTAATGTGCAATGCTTGTTTCAGAGTGTCCAAAAGTCTACTAGTATAGACACTTCTATCAATAATATTTTTATTAAAATGACACAAAGAAATCTTTAGAAATAGACACTTGACTCAAGTGGTAGAGAATCTGCCTGACAAGTGCAAGAACCTAAATTCAATTTCTAGCACTGAAAAATATTTAATTTGTTAAGAACAAAATATTATGTATATTTTCAGACTTGAGAGCTTTATAGAAATGGATTTTTTTCTCTTAAAAGTGTTTTAATATACTATGGTATTAAATAGATTATTATTTTATTCTCATATTCAGGGAAACTAAATTACGCTGTTATGTTTTGCAATATTTCTCATTGGCCCGGTCATGCTATCCTCAATCCTTCATTTGTCCATCTATCTCCTTACTTTTTTATTGACAAATAATATTTGCTGAGGAATGATTGGCAGACATCTTAGTAAGGACTAGAAATACTTCAGTATAAAGACAAGAGTTTAGATATAGGGAATGGTACCTCTAATGAATTTCTATAAAATCACAGTGAGACAAATGCAAGCATAAGTCAGGGCAGGGCTATTTAGCTGGGCCTGGGAAGGTTGCTTGCTGGTTGTAAGTTTATAGACACAGAGACCTGAGGTTGATGGAAAGTTCAGGCGGAGTAATGACATAATATTTCCATTGTGGACAAAAGATTGTCAATGCAGAGTGGCAGACACACTGAGACTGAAGGTAGACACTACTCACAATGCAACTATGGTCCTCTGAAGAGATGGCAGTGGCTTGAATTCAAGGCTAGATCTATGATTCCCATATGGAACACTAGCATCTTCCTCAGTGTGGTATTCAAGTGTATTTCCAGTAATTAGGAGAAATGTGGAAGGGTAGAAATAGAACCTCTGCATAATCGCTTAGAAAAATGTCCCTGCTTATCTCTTTTTTATGTTCTTACATCCCTTGTTCCTCTCATCTATACTCTATGAAAATATTTCATGTAGATTTGTATGGATTTATAAATATTTTATGCATTTGGTTTAGTCTTGAAGCCATGTGGTTAAAGGTTTTAGGTTGTGAGGTTGGATACACATGATATTAAGTCCTGATATTGCTATTAAATATCCAAGTAATCTCAGGTAAGACTCCTAACATCAGAATAAGTTTTGTTTTTTTATAAGTTTCAAACAACAGCAATAAAAATAGCAATTAGTTTCTTCAAACCAACAGTGGTCACCTTTATAGGTTTGATTCATTAGGATTAGACAGAGGCTTAGGCTTTACAATAAATAACTCAGATTCTGAACAACATGTTCAATGACCCTATTTCTTTTCCTATTTGTTATAAACACAAGCTCAAATAGTTTGAGACAATTAAACTAAAAAAATTATAACATTGGGAATATCAGACTTGGGAAAACATCCATGCTAACTGGCAACTATATATCCAAAGTTATTTGTAGCTTATATATAAACCTTATTTTACACACACGATTTAATAACAAAAGGTTAAAGGTAGTTAAAAATGATTGCTGTTCTAGTCATCATAAAACCATGCATTTTTCAAGTTGTATTTTAAACAGTATAAAATATCTTATGGCAATTTCTAATGGAAATTACTTTTTTTGTTCCTGGACAAAGAGTTCATAGCCAATCAAAAACCAATCAATATGAACTCTAATGTAAACCATAATTAAGGATGACAAATAGGCTCTAGAGTGATGCTAAATAATGCATTAATAAAAATGGAAATCCCTGTAACAGTTACAAACCAAACCATTAGAATGTAAAGGATGCATGCCAGACATTATTCCCATTTGCTGCAAATTTTTAGGGATACCAAAAACTAACCCAAATGTCTTAGAGATACATTAAAGATATTCTAGGCTTATATATGCAGATGATTCATTTTACTCACCTGTGGATACCTAGGTGTAAAAGTGGTAGGATCACTCAGTTCTCTGAGATTTTCTTGTGAAATGGGATGGTCAGGTAAGACTCCTGATGTGTACTTGACTGAGTTCTACTTTGTTTCTAGATCTCAATGTCTTAGAACTTGATCATATCTCAAAAGTTATCAATAGAGTTGAAATCAGTATCATACTGTATTTCAGAGCAAGTGTTCATAGATGAAAAGAATCACAGAAAAAGCTTGGGGTTCTTTTTGATGACTTATCCCACAGGAAGCCAACATTTGGGAAGGAACAGTGCTGTCTTGTTACAAACTACTGGGCAGCCATGTCTCCATGATGTTTCAATGAATACCCTCTATACTCAAAAGTAATTATTGCTAATAGTATACCATACCAAAAAAATGAAGGTAAAATACCCATGTATCTGCACTTTATAAAGCTGCCAAAAAGATCAATTTGTTTGTGAAGGGGCTGAACATTTGGAAGAAAAGTACACATTTATTACACCTTTGTGCCAGGTCGTTTATATTTAAATAGGAACTATGTACTAGAAGTAAAATAACCCTTCTAAGCTCTTAGAATTGCTAATGAGTTATTTAATGTTTTATGTTTTCAATGTGCTGTCTGATCAATACAGCACAGATAAAAGGCACTCTACAAAGTTATAGCTTCTATTATTAAATAACACAGATTTAAGTTGATGACTATAGTTTGTACTATTTAAAGAAAATTTGTTTTGATTTACCAACTATTTATTTTGTACTTTCCTGCTTGAAGATAATTTTCAAAGGGAACTTTGTATTGGGTGAAAGCACACAAAGATCATTGTCTTTAAAATTCAGTCTGTATCATATCTGCATGTGACTCTGAATTTGCTTTGCACATAACTTTGGGCCCTAGGCTCTTTGTTTTTTAAGTAGGCACATGGGGAGACTGGAGACATTTGTAAACTAGACCTTCTGAAGACAAAGCACCATTGTGCTCAATACCAAACGTGAGTAGGTAGCTTAGAGACAGAGTACCTGCCTCTCTGCCACATAGAGTACTAATGAGTACAATTTTTTTTAACTCCATCAGTCACTCAATTAAAGTTACTTTATACTTGGCATTACTTGGATTGGCTAAAGTGACTGATTTAACTTGTGGATTGCTTTGGGGATCATTGTATGCCCAAATAATTTGGAAAATCTGTTAACCATGTGTCAATAGCTAGGATCTTTCACTTTGTTTCTTTTTAAATTTTTTTTACAGTATCCTTGGAAATAATTGATATATTGGACTTGTTATCTGGGATCTATTTTGTTTACGATTACAATCAAGCTGATTATCAGAACTGTGTATTAAGTATTTTTAATGAGTAGAGCGCTGTGCCCCAACAGTTTATATGATCTCATGTACTTCTTCAGGTACTCCATTATGCAGCATTGTTCCAGTCTAACTGAAGTGCCAGATCACTAATTGTCTCAAATATCTAATATTAATGCAGGTGTTTTAGATACTTTCTAGAATCTTTGACTTCTATTTGCTCATTATATAGTCTAGGTAATTCATTTTTTTAATTGTAAAGGTGATGTACAGAGGAGTTACAGTTACATAAGTCAGGTATTGAGTACATTTCTTTTTTAACAGTTGCCGCTTCCCTGATTTTCTCTCAATTTTATCCCTCCCTTCCTCAGCCCCCATTCAAGTTGTAAATTCCATACCGACATAGCATCTAGTGAATATCACTGCTGAATTAGTTTACCCTTTTTTCCACCATTTATGTGCTTTCCCCTCTCCCTCTCCAAATTAGATAAATTTACATACAAGACAAAAAGTAGAGAAATCAATTCTGGTGACAAAAAGGAAAGAAAACTAGAAAAAAATCTGCAAAAATTAAAAGAACCTCTTGTTATAGGTACCTTTAAAAATCACTTTCATAATAAGCTATTAATAGTAAATTCCACATAAAGCTTCTTATGGCCATAACAAAAAAATTTTTTTTGTAGGTCATTGGGCTTGAACTTTGGGCCTGGGCATTGTCCCTGAACTCTTTAACTCAAAGCTACCACCCTACCTCTTGAGCCACAGTGTTACTTCTGGTTATCTAGTGGTTAATGGAAGATAAAAGGCTCATAGACTTTAGTGCCTGGGCTGGCTTTGAAACGTGACCCTCAGATCTCAGCCTCCTGAGTAGCTAGGATTATAGGCATGATCCTCTATAGAATGTAGTTCAGTATAATTAGTGTTTTTTCCAGCTATTTTCCTTTTCAAAATGTATAGTCAGTAAATTAGCAAGCTTTCTGTTAGGTGTTGTGAAGGAAAGAGTTGCTGCCTATTAAGTTTCTTGTGACAAGGACTAGGAAAAAGAATTTATCAAATATTTCTGATTCACTATCTTCTTTTCCACTGATCACATTTAAAAAGTCCTATGTCTCTAGGGACTTAAAACAGTGATACCAAAGAAGGATACTTTTAAGAGAGGAATGGAAAAAGCACAATGCCTACATGCATTTGATTATGCAAAATAATACTTATCAAAACGAACCCTAGGACATTAAAACAAGAGGGTTTTTTAGGTTTCTGTTTTCTTTTCCTTCTGTCTTGTTTGCATGTCTGCATGTTTTTAGAAATATAAGGAGAGACGCAACAATGGGAAGGCGGAACTAAACAAATGGAGCAATCGTCCTCACTGGACATACGTTAAAAATGAACTATATAACTTGTGAGTGAAATGTGAGGGAGAACCTGGGAGAGTGAAGAAAGAGTGACATTGTCCAAAAGGACATGTACTCTTTGCTTTATGTAATTGTAACTCCTATATTTTAAGAATCAAATACCATCTTTTTAAAGCCACAGGCAAAATCATTAACTATAGATCTGTGAGCACTTATATCTTGCCCTGATTTTGGGGGGGGATTAAAATGTAGTTTTAAAAAAACTTAAAAAATGGAATACAATGGAAAGCAATATGGCAGTGCCTCAAAAGGCTAAACATAGAGCTCCCCTATGACCCAGCAATTCTACTACTTGGCATTTACCCAACCATCCAGAAACTAGGGCATACTAAATCCACTACCACAACAATGTTCATTGCAGAATTATTCACAATAGCAAAAATATGGAACCAACCTCAGTTGATGAGTGGATCAACAAGTTGTGGTATTTGTACACAATGGAATTCTATGCTGCTGTCAGAAAAAAACAACATCACCCCATTTGTTAGGAAATGGAAAGTCCTAGAAAAAATCATATTAAGTGAAGTAAGCCAAACTCAAAGGAACTTAAGTCAATGGTTCCTCTCATTTGTCATAATCAGTAGAAACCTTGGGCTCTACTAGCAGAGATCTGCAATAGAGCAAAACCTTGATACATAAGGCCATATAGTATGAAGCTAATTGAAAAGACCTCCAGGATATTGAAACAAAAGCCATACAATGAATGATTGTTGTCCTTTATGTACTGTTATCTCTCATCTCTTTTGCTGTCCCTTGGTTATCTCATATTGTTACAGTATCTCACTTTGTTATCTGATGTATTGGATTTATTTGTATTTGGTTATTTGAAATTGGATAGGGAAGGGGGGGAACCAAAATGGGGAGGTGGAGGGGAGGGTAATGGGGACCAAGACATGTGAAAGGGTATCAATATATGTGAATTAATGCACCTTCTATCTGGCAAATATCATGTAACCCTTTTATTAATTACAATTAAAAAAATGGAATGCAGTATGCAGCTTTGTGGTGAACTGAGAGCATCAGTTAAATATTATTCTCCAATGGTACCGTATTGCATTGCTATACTGTACACTGGGAAGACACAAAACTGAACTCTTCTCAACACAATTAAGAGCACCATGAATAATAACTCAGTTTTTCTCTGTTTCCTCTCAGCATGAGATGACTTAGCCAGAAATAGTAACTTCATAGCCCAGATGTTCCTTTGCTCAGCTCGCTGGGATATTGCTTATCTCGATGATATTTTAATACAAACACACAACTGTTTGCCCTGTTTGATGAGTGTCAGAATTTCCCTTTATGTTTAACAAATGAGGGTTTATGAGAAGATCTATTATTGAGTCAGATTTACTTCTCTCGTTATGTTACATGGAAAAACTAAATGCTGGAAAGGGATATTAGACACATCTGCAGGGAGAGACTTTTAGATTCTAGTCATTTGTCCTGTCTGTCACTGAACAACCAGACCAAAGTTCTATGAGCTTTGGGCTGGGAGTTTGGCCTAGTGGTAGTGATTGCCTAACATGCACAAAGACTGGTACCACATATATAATAAAAAGTTGGAAATGGTGCTGTGGCTCAAGTGGTGGGATTCTTGGTTTGAGAGAAAGCCCAGGACAGTGCACAGGCTCTGAGCTCAAGCCCAGGACTGGCAAAAAAAAAAAAAGAGAGAGAGAGAAATTCTATGAGTGCTATTTTGTCCTGGCCAAAAGATCAAAATTTCTCTAGGATACCAAGCCCCAAATTTCTCCATTCTTTTTGTTGTTGGTGGTGTGGTGGTGGTGGTGGTGGTGGTGGTGTGTGTGTGAATCTGTGTGTATGTGTGTGTATGTTTATTTTTTAAATTATATTTTAGTTGTACAAAGGAGTTGGCATTAAACTATGGAGTTTATGGATATAATATGTATTGGTCGGTGTCATCCCTTTCAACATTCTCTTCCCTCCCCTTCTCACCCTTTCCCTTACTTTTCTTAATTTTTGTAGGATATACATTGGATTCTCAACTGCATATATCATCTCTTCTCATCTTCATTTATCTACCCCTGGACTCCACCCTACCTTCTTTCAAGTAAATGCTTCCTGGTGTTTTATTTTTGCTGGACTTCCATTCATGATAATGAAGCAGGTTTATAAAAGTACTTCATAGTTGGGGGTATGATGTGAAACTATGGAGGCAGTTTGTTGAATTATCATTATTATCATCTTTAGTTAACTTTTCTCCTCCTAATCTGGCTGCATACACTCAGCAAGCTTTGGAAGCCCATACACTTGGCTTTTTGAGTTTTGACCCCATGGGTTCTTTTCCATTTGGACCTGGTGCCTTTCTCTCCTCCAGTCTCAGCCAGCATTATCACCTAATCTCAGTGTAGGCACACTGACCTTTTGGGTTGTTTACTGAAACAAATTGTAGTATTTCTCTTTGGAGTGGTCTGAAGCCTTAGAGAATGGAGGGATTGAAATACCTGGGAAATTTGGCTTAGGTGGCACTGAGTCAGGTGCCAGAGTTGTTAATAGATACTCCCATCAGGCATATAGTTAATCTCCAAAACCATGCAAAGAGGTAGAAGTTTATTAAAAACAAAAACAAAGCCTGGCACGATGGCTCACGCATTGTAATCCTAGCTATTCAGGAGGCTGAGATCTGAGGATAGCAGTTCAAAAATCAACGTGGGGACTCTGATCTCCAATTAACCACCAGAAAACTGGAAGTGGTGCTGTGGCTCAAGGGGTAGGGCATAAGCCTTGAGCTAAAGAGCTCTGGGACAACACCCAGGCCCAGAGTTCAAGCCCCACATCCAAAAAAAAAAAAAAGAAAGAAAGAAAGAAAGAAAGAAAGAAAGAAAGAAAGAAAAGAACCACGAAATCAGTGAACACCCTCCCACATAAACATTCTGTAATTTTTAATCCAAGTGAAGTCTGATCAGCAGCTGAGAAACATCACAAGGCCAATTTAAGTCAACAGCTTCATTCAAAACTATAGAACTCCGACTATGGAATCTATTCCAAGCCAAAACCCTGTGCAACCTTGCACACCCAACAGTAGTAGTGGTTATATGGAAAGCTTTGCCTGACAGGCTCATTGGAAGAATTCATTCTTCCTACACTAGACTCTATAAAGAAGCAGTTTTCTAGAGCAATCTGTAGTTAAGGATTCAGTTCCCTGGGACAGTCGAGCTCATAGGCATATGCGAATCACTCACCAAGATACCTTCCTTTAGAGGAGTCCTAATCCAGGGCCTCACCTGACGTCTTCACAGGCACCCTTGATAAGAACTCGAAATCAGTGGGCCACGGCCTTTTTCTCCACCTTGATTTGGTACTTTATCCATCTCCTTTACTGGTCAATTTCTTCTTCCTTGGCCCTTGGCTCCTTGGGGATGATCACCCCATGCTATACACAGCTTGCAGTGCATTCACCTGTCCCTGGTTCAGCACAGGTACAGGGGGAAGCCAGGTCCCATGTACACTGTCATACTAAGTACTTAAAATTATCATACTAAGTGTTGAAAGACTTGATGGTTATTCTTCAAGGGCTTTTCCAAACTGACCACCTGGATAAGCACTGGTTCAACCATTAGCCTACCACATTTCCTGGCCTTTGTCCTTCAATAGCAATAAAAGTTAAAATTTGTTGAGTGCTAACTGTACTACACTAGATGTTTAGTTCAGTGCTTGGCAAAAAAAAAAAACATCAGAATTTTAAGATAGAAATAAACCATTTCTGATTTTGTACTTAGGGCAATGGTGACAACAAAAGGTTAAAAAATGAACAAATAAATGAAGATTCAAATCCAAGCACTGTGAGTCCAGCATCTGTACTTCTTACTATGAGGCTATACTATTTCTCTTTCTTTTATCTTTGACCTATGATTTCTGACATATTCCTATAAAAATTATTTGAATGTGCTGCCATGAAATCCTGTCTTTCCCTCTTCAGTTCCTTTTGTACAGAAATCTTCTATATTTTTTTTCTGGCTGCCTGGCTCATCAGTCAGAGATTAGCTTTAAGATAATTATCTGAGATAAACACTCCTTAGTCTTCTCTGAATTGATATGTACATCTCCATGTACCTCTACTTAGAGCACTTACTACAGTTGCAATCAAGTAATTGCTAAATAATCTCAAGTTCCATGCAGTTAGTGGTTGTGAATCTCCTGGTCACTATTGTTTTCTAGAAAAGTACAATATTCATCAGGGAGCTTCATGTACCAAATACATCAAAATTTCTGTCTACAAATTTTCTCATTTGAAGAGATGGGACAAAAATATCTATGTGACTGAGATTTCAAGATAGTGTTACATTATGACATCTATGTCATTCTGTATCCATCTGCCCAATAAATAACAGTTTATTTTATTAGATATGATAACAGTGTTCTTTATAATATTTTCTCCCATTCCATGTAGGTTTTTGCAATTGTAAATTGCAAGAAAAAGGGGGAGGGGAATTGCAAATGGAAATAATGTATGTTGCTTATAAATGGGCACATTAAAAGTTATTGATTGACCAGGCACTAGTGACCCAGTCCTGTAATCATAGCTACTCAAGAGGCTGAGATCTGAGGAACCCATGTGGTTTGAAGAAAGTCTATGATATTCTTATCTCTAATTAGTCATCCAAAAGCTTAAAGTAGCTATGATGCAGGCGGTAGAGAGACAGCATTGAGGAAAAAAAATTTTAAAAAAAGATAAAAAGGCCCAGAGTTCAAAAGTTATTGACTGACTCTTCACTACTTAATTTGTTCTTCAGCTTTGAGGCCAGTGAAGTCTTAGATGCAGTGTGTTCCTTTCCAGACAAACTATAATGAAGTGACAATAAAACCCAGTTGTATTGACAAGGATGTGAACTATAACCTAGAACAAAAACTTGGCTCTTAGATGTCATAGAGATCTTGAGATTGTTCTACAAGAATAATAAAAATTAAACTAAGTAACTATTCTGTAAGATTAAACTAATGAACTTATATGTTGCTTATTAAGTGAGTAGGCATGGTGTGATTCCTTTTACTTTTTAGGAATAATTTTTTAAAATTTATTTTATTGTAGCAAAATATATTATATTATAATATATTTTATAATAATATAATATATTATCATAACTATAATATGATTATTTAAATATTTTTATGTAGAAAAACTGAAAATCAGTCAGTTTTTGAGGCTACTTTTGTCCTATGTCAAGTGCTTCTCTTAAAAATTAGGGATACATACTTGAATGAAAATAATAGCTAGCACTATCAAATAATTGCTATATGTTAAAACACTTTGATAAATGAATTTCAATCTGTTTACACCTCAGAAACTGTGAATCTAATTGCACAATAGCATCATTTTCAAAGAAAGGAATGCAAAGCACAGAGTAGTTAGATTGATTCCTCCATAGCCCAAGCAATAACAAGTGACATAGAAAGAATTTGAATCTAAGTGTTCTGACTTCAAACCTTCTCTGAGACACCATGCTCCATCAGAAATTTTACAAATGCATAGATGCACAGACATAAGTAGGAACACAAATTTCTGCAAAGCGCTAAGAAGCTTGTGAATAAACATCTGTTTAGTACCATGCAGGAATTGAAAGGATGGGTTGTACTGAGGATCTTCCGAAAGCTAAAGTTCTGTTATTTAAATTTATTTTTCCACCATGAATATGATTCATTCAAGAAAAGGCCATTGGAATCTATTACTTGAAGCCCCACAAGAGAGTTTTGAGTGGAGCAGTGACTCAAAGCCACAATGCCTTGGAAAGCACAGTCATGAGGATTGCTCTTGAGGAATCCTACCACCCCTACTGCCATTTACATATTTCAAGGGCCAACCAGTCTAAAGGTAGATGATCTGGTTTTAAGACTCACCCCCAACTGAGATTTCTGAGTTATCCCTATTAACTCATAGGAAGATCTGGGTTTTCATTTTGACAAAAGTGTCAACCATGAATAAAGGCACAATTTGAGTTACTTATAAATGAATGGGAAGTTTAGCAAAAATGAAGATTCTGGAGTTGTTGGAAGCAATGAGTTGGTAAGGGCCTCCTTCACACTTTGTGCTGCCTCATTATAAGCCTGGAGAATGTGGCCTGTGGATTCTGAGTTTAGCCTCTTCATCTATAAATTGAAGATGAGCAATTTTTAGATCAGAGAGTTACTGTGAAGATTAAACTTAACCTAGTTAACATAGCATATAATAAATGCCCAGTAAATTAATTGAGTAGTTTTTTACTTTAATTATGAAAGAACAATAACTTCAAAATATAGTTCCATACTGTAATATACTGGCTAGATACTTTATAGGTAACTTATCCCAAAGGATTCTTGCAAAGATTAATATTATCATGAATATTAGAGCTAGAAAATAGACTACTGTTAAAGGAATTAGTTCTATTTGGCAAGCTGGTAAAGTCTTATATAGTCAAATCATAAATTCAACAGATTCTAAGCAGAACATAGATAAATGGATATCCCAAGGATGAAACTCTTTTAGCGTAGCAAATAAAAAAAAACCCAAAAACAGGTAAAACAGAGGCAATACAATAGAGCAAAACAAATAGATTTTATAAATATAAAGTGAAAACCAAACCACTATAGCAATTACAGCTTTCATATGATTTATGTCTTTAATTTATCTAAATCAGTGACCCATACAGTATTGGCATAAAAATTTCAAATTCAGCAAAAACCTAAATCACTCTAAGGAAACACTGAATTTTTATTAGTTACCCTTCTCTCATTGGCTTCTCACAAACAAAATGAATTCTTCCTGGTATATGGCGAAATGAAGTATTATACTTTACTGAGGTATTATTGATCTGGGAGTCTTAGCTTCCAATACGTCACAGAAACAGGAGCACCACTTGGCTCTTATCTGGACAATGTAGAATTACTATTTGAAGGTGCTCTCTCCCCTTGCTTCAGTTTTATATTAACCTTTAGTATCTGTTAAGGTTATTAGCAGAAAGCAACAGAAAATATTCTCTAACTTGAATAAAATATGAAAACTAAAAACATAAAAATTTTACAAAGACAAGAGGTATAGCTCAAAGAGTCAAGGGATGAGATGAACATGTAAGTTTCAGAAAGGACAGAGAACAGGACAATGCCAAGGAGCTTAGAGGCAAAGATGAATGACAAGTGATTACAGGGGCCATGAGATGCATGCATGCATGAATGCATCCATCCATCCATCTATCCTCCCAATGGTTCCAAAATTGAATTACTCACTTTAAAATCCAGATACCATTAAAAGATGGGCCAAAGACTTAAAGAGAGTCTTCTCTGAAGAAGAAACAAAAATGGCCTATAGACACATGAAGAAATGCTCCACATCTCTGGTCATAAAAGAAATGCAAATCAAAACAACTCTAAGATTCCACCTCACTCCAGTTAGAATGGCCAGGATCAAGAAAACTAAGAACAACAGATGCTGGAGGGGATGTGGCCAGGAGGGATCACTACTACACTGTTGGTGGGAGTACAAACTCATTCAACCACTATGGAAAGCAGTATGGCAGTTCCTCAAAAGGCTAAACATAGAGCTCCCCTATGACCCAGCAATTCCACTACTTGGCATTTACCCAATCACCCAGAAACAAGGACATACTAAATCCACTAGCACAGTGATGTTCATTGAAGCACTATTTACCATAGCAAAGATATGGAACCAATCTAGATGTGGTATTTGTACACAATGGAATTCTATGCTGCTCTCAGAAAGAATGACATTGCCCCATTTGTTAGGAAATGGAAAGACTTAGAAAAAGCCATATTAAATGAAGTAAGCCAGACTCAAAGGAACTTAGGCTCAATGGTTTCCCTCATTTGTCATAATCAGTAGAAACCTTGGGCTCTCCTAGCAGAGATTTGCAATAGAGTAAAATCTTGATACAAAAGGCCATATAGTATGACACTAAATGAAAGGACTTCTAGGATATAGAAACAAAAGCCATATAATGAATGACTGTTGTCCTTAATGTACTATGTTATCTCTCATCTTTTTTGCTGTCTCTTGGTTATCTCATATTGTTACAGTATCTCACTTTGTAACCTGATATATCAGATATATTTGTATTTGGTTATTTGAAATTGGATAGGGAAGGGGGAAAACAAGATGAGGGGTGGGGGGAGGGAATTGGGAATCAAGACATATGAAAGGGTATCAATGTATGTGAATTAATGCACCTCCTATCTGGCAAATATCATGTAACCCTTCTATTAATTACAATAAAAATATATGAAAAAAATGATAAAAAATAAAATCCAGATACCTAGTGGGACAATGGATAAAATAATTCAGTAGTGGTACTCACTAGAAATTATATTGGAAATTAACTATCTGGAGGGGAAAGTGATCAGGAGGCAAAAACTGTGAGAAAGTAAGGGAGAGGTTGACACTGTTTAAAAAAAAGTACTCATTACCAGAGTTATGTAATTGTATCACCTCTGTCTATCACCTTTACCATAAAACTAAATAAATATTTTTTTTAAAAAAATCCAAGTACTTTGTTGGGCTCTAGTAGCTCATGCCTGTAATTCTAGTTACTCAGGAGGCTGAGGTCCGAGGATCACAGTTTGAAACCATCCTGGGCAGGAAAGTGTGTGTGAATCTGATTTCCAATTAACTACCACAAAAATGGAAGTGACACTGTGGCAGAAGGTGGTAGAACACTACCCTTTAGCACAAAGAAGCCCAGTGACAGCATGCAGGCTCTGAATTAAAGCCTCATGACTGCCAAAAACAAAAAAATAAAATCCAAATACCTAGTGTGGCCTGTGCGTGAGTGTGAATGATGTGAATGATCTGATTGGCTTTCAGTGGCTTCATCATCTGACAGAGTCCTTGGCACTGTGGCTTGTAATATACACAATGGCATGTTATCAGCTTACAGTACTCTGGCTATAGCAACTAAACTTTTAGTTTTAGCCCAGTGAGACCCAAGTTGGATTTGTAACCTACAGAGTTATAAGATAATAGATTTGTACTGTATCAAGCCATTGCCTACATTAGTTATAACAGAAATAGAAAACAACCCTTTCAAAAAAGCATAAATAGATTTCAATGATTGTGGATGGTATACTTGCATTAAAATAAAATAGATGTTAAATATCTTTTCATTTCCAATCAAGGAGCTGTCAAAGCAGAATACACAGATATACTAATAGACAATTGGCTCTGTCAAACTTTGAAGCTACTCACCTTAGGTTTTGAAAGCATTAAGGGAAGTAAGAGGAGAGTCAGTGGTGTGACCTATCTTTTGTTTGCATATTATTTCATGTGAGGCACTGGAGGTTTGTGTGTCTTCCCAAGCCCAGCTGAATGTGATAAAAGAGATGGATGTCTGTCCTTCTGGTTTTGGTCTGTAATGGTAGAAGACAAAAAGAAAGATGTGCAATTTAACAGAAGATGCGAAACTGACTCTAGAGAAGAGAATGTTTATGTAGGGCTAAAAAGCAGGAATTTCAGGGTAGAAGGGACTCTTGAAAATGGTCAGCTAGAGACAGGCCTCTCCAAGATTCGTAGAAGATAAAGTCAGAACCAGTCCCACCACGGAAGGGGGTTCTGGAAACTGCTGGAGTGCTCCAGTGAAGGACTGGGTATTTGTACCCCTGCCATACTCTAGAAAGCTCCATCTCTGGATTCTTCTTGCAGGAGGCTTCAGGCTTGACTGACTGAGCTGGTAAGGAAAAAAGGATAGAGAGACAAAAAGGACCCTACCACTATTCTGCTGGTGACAGTTAGTAGTCCTTGCACTGAACCTCTTCTTTCCTATTTGAAAGTAGTGTTTCTCAACCTCAGAATTATTGTCACTTTGGATCAAATGAGTATCTCATGAGACTATTTTGAATGTTGGAGAATGTCAATGCACATCTGCAGGATCTGTCTTCATCCCAGCTTGAGAAATTGAACAATATCTTCAGATGCTGAAAAATATTTCCTGGGTGGCCAAAATGGCCTGCTATTGAGAAGCATGGGTCAAATATCAAAGGCTTCTTCCTTCAGCTAGTCCAGTTATTTTGTTTGCTTCTCTGTGGTGTAAGATTTGAGTAAAAAAATATGAAGTCGAAAAGATTCCATAGAGCCAGGTGTTAAACACAGGGTAGATCAGGGCTTTCTGTCAGTGGAACATCAGCATTTATTCAGGGAGACTGAATTTTTATGTAAAATGTTAGTGGCTGAACAGACCATCACTTCAGACCCTTTCTCTGTAATGCTCTGTGGAATGGCCCCTATTCCTATGATTCTACAAGGTAAATAGTTCTTGGGTGTTAGAATACCATTTAGTCATATGCAAAAAATTTACTCTTGTCTAATAATATCATATCCATACATTATTTGATGATGATGAGATGGTGGTGGTGGTGATGATGGTGATGTTGGTAGGAGAAGGAAGAATAGAAAGAAGAGGAAGAAGAAAGATGAGGAGAAGGAAGAAGAGGGGGAGGGGCGAAGGATGGAGATGAAGCGGGAGGTAGGCTTGTCCTGACCACATATCATCAGTATCTTCTATTATGATATACTATGAAATGACTATTATTTCCCTTCCTTCCTCTTTTTCCTTTAGTGTACTTTGGATGAATTTTTTGTAATAATTATGTTTAAAATGGTAAACTATAATACATAAATTTCAGAAAACCTAAAACATATATAGAATATTTTTTAAAGCCACGTGCATAACCACCCATTGTTTGTACTCAACTTCATATATTTTGAATGTCTCCCTTCATCTGTGACTTGTCCTATGCATCTGTATGTTTGTGGTTATGTACTTTCCGAAACACATTTTTCCATGGTAGTAGGCACATGGTTTCTATCCAATTTATTCCCATAGTTAGATTTCATGCAATACTCGATATAATGCTGTAATTAAGATAATAGACACCTTGCAACTCTTCTAAGTTTGTGCCCTTTAAGGCCCACCTTCTATACCTTGTTTTAAGCTATTCACTTATTCAACAGACACTTCTTCAATACTTCCAATATGGCAGGCTTTGCATGAGGACGGAGGCTACCAAGCTAAGCAAGCAAGCACTTGTACAGTCCTGAGAAGCTCTGTCAGCGTGAGACACATAAAGAAACAGATCATTCCAGTGCCACTTTCTTTGCTGCCATAGCCACCAGCAGCTTCTTTGTCATTATTTTAAAATAGAAATTGTGCTTCTGACTGCACAAAAGCCTGATGTAGGCAGGAAGATAAAAATCTCAGAAGCAGGCATGGGTGGTACAAGCACACACATCCTAAGTCAGTGAGCTATTTGCACCTGTCAGAGGTTAAGGGCAGGTGAGCAGTGGATGGCAAGGGTCAGTGCTGCATTTGGGGAGAGAGCTGGAAAAGTGATGCTAGGCAATGTACCAATAATGATTTGCCCAGCCAGACCCTGGAGCGGCTTGGAAGCAAAACAGTTGTAAGAGGAGAGGACTGACTAGTAGAACCAGCTGGTGGAACATATTTTATGCAGAATGTTACCTGTTGCTTTCAACTTCAATGTCTGCAACATTTCTCAAAAATAGAATTGTGGCAGAATTGCCATTTGCATCTATCCTTTGCTTCTAAACAGCCATACCTCAGTCTAAGCTCTAATGTACAGAAATGATGTACTGAAGGGTATATTTCTTGTGCAACATTGTTACCCCATCTCTTGCTTTTCTCTCACTTTCCCTCCCTCTCCCATCCCAAGTTGGAAAGTTTATTTACAACATACTGTCCTGTGAGTATCGCTGTTATACTGGTTGGCTCTATGTCCTTCGTCTCGTTTGTTGTTGCCCTTTCCTTCCCTAATTCAAATAAATGTATATACAGTACAACAAGATGATGCTAAGGAAAATGAATTCCAAGATATGTAACCAAGAGGTTTTTCTTTTTGGTTGTTATTATTATTATTATTATTATTATTATTATTATTATTATTTTGCCAGTCCTGGGCTCAGGACTGAGCCCTGTCCTTGGACTTTCTCAAGGCTAGAGCTCTACCACTTGAGCCTCAGCACCACTTCCAGCTTTTTTCTATGCATGTGGTACCGAGGAATCGAAACCCAAGTCTTGGTGCATGCTAGGCAAGCACTTTACCACTAGGCCAAACTCCCAGCCTGTGATTGTTGTTTTTAATGTATTATGTGCAGTTATGTTTTTTCTTTCATTTTTCCCCTTGTAGATTATCCCTTGTTGTCAGAAATGTTATAGTTGTGCTGATCAAGTGTGTAGAAGCTGGGAAGGCCAAAAACCCTAAGAGCCAAGAAGAGTGTTGAAATTTCCCTGTAGTTCTTTCCGTGCAGGGCAAAGTTGGTCAAATGATGCAATTTGCTCTTGTAGTCATATGGACATCAAGATCTTATGCTTGAAAGAACCTTGACTGGAGTGTTCAGTCTGTGAGACAACAACATATGCTATAAAAGGATCTGTAAAAGGGGAGACAGGGTATCGTGTTCCAGTTGTATAGAGTCTTGTGTCTACCTAATCTACCTACTCACTCACTTTGGGCTAAGCGATTTGCCCAAAGTGACTGAATGGGGGTAATGTGCTCTGTGGGAAAACTGACTCCAGTTTGGTAGCACAGTATGCACCCATCAGAAAGAATGGCATTGCCTATTTGTAAGGAAATGGAAAGACTTTGGAAAAATTGTATTAAGCAAAGTAAGCCAGACACAAAGAAACAGATTACATGGTTAACCTCATTTGTAGTAATTAGAATGTATCTGTAAATCTACAAATAAATACAACGGATGGTTAAAAAGTGTTCTTAGATATGATAAACATCAAGCAGTACTCTAAACTTTTATACAGCGAGAACAATGGAGGATGTTTTTAGGAGAGGATCACAAATGCTACACACAGCTATACAAAATGATGTGGGGGCCGGGAGTTTGGCCTAGTGGTTAAAGTGCTTGCCTAGCATGCATGAAGACCCAGGTCGATTCCTCGGTACCACATACATAGAAAAAAGCCAGAAGTGGTGCTGAGGCTCAAGTGGTAGAGCTCTAGCCTTGAGAAAGTCCAAGGGCAGTGCTCAGGCCCTGAGCTTAAGCCCAGGACTGGCAAAAAAAGAAACAAAAACAAACAAACAAAAAAATGATGTGTATTGAAATTAATTCCAAGAAATGGAGAAAAAAAAGAGCTGGGTGCTTGTGGCTCATGCCTGTAATCCTAGCTTCTCCAGGGGCTGAGATCTGAGGATCTGTGTTCAAAGCCAGCCAGGGATCTGAAGTCTATGAGACTAGTATTTCCAATTAACCACCA
The DNA here is from genome assembly GCF_031878675.1 of Megascapheus bottae. Taxonomy (NCBI): domain Eukaryota; kingdom Metazoa; phylum Chordata; class Mammalia; order Rodentia; family Geomyidae; genus Megascapheus; species Megascapheus bottae. The sequence goes on from NC_143510.1 coordinate 34,677,614, forward strand.
GAAAACCGGGAGTGCCTCTGTGGCTCAAGTGGTAGAGTGGTAGCCTTGAGCTGAAGAGCTCAGGGATAGCACCCAGGCCTGGAGTTTAAGCCCCATGACAGATGGAAAAAAAAAAAAAGGAAAAAAGAGGTGTTCTTTTACTTTTTATGTTGCTCCCCTTTTGGTTTTCCCTACTTTTTGTCTTGTATGTAAGTTTATCTGTTTTAGGGAGGCTAAGGGGAAACACAGAGTACAGGACAAATTTGAACTAACTTAGCAATGATACTCACTAGATACTATGTTGAAAATGAACAATACAACTGGTGGGGAGAAAAGTCAGTAGGGATAAATCTGGGAGAAAAGGAGGGAAAAGATGACACTTTGAAAAGAAATCTACTCATTATTAATTACCTGACCTATGTAACTGTAACCTCTTAGTACATCACCTTTACAATAGAAGCAAATATAATTTTAAAAAGAAAAGAAAAATCAGGGTAAGAATGGGTTGGGAGGATTGGGTGAGAATGTTGAAAGGGTGACAATGATCAAGACACACTGCATTAGCTCTTTGGTTGAATGTCAACTCCTTTGTAAAAAGAAGTACTTAAAGGTAATGCAAAAATTTTTTTTAAAAGGAAAAGTCCAGAGACCGGGAGTTTGGCCTAGTGGTTAAAGTGCTTGCCTAGCATGCATGAAGACCCGGGTTCGATTCCTCGGTACCACATACATAGAAAAAAGCCGGAAGTGGTGCTGAGGCTCAAGTGGTAGAGCTCTAGCCTTGAGAAAGTCCAAGGACAGTGCTCAGGCCCTGAGCTCAAGCCCAGGACTGGCAAAAAAAAAAAAAAAAAGGGAAAAGTCCAGCAAGCATAAAAAAAGAAGAGGGAAAAGGAAAGAAGGAGGAATTGGGAAAGAAATGATGGAAGATAAGAAGAAAGAATATATATTCTTCTTTCTGTAAATTTGCCTGTCTTTATGACCTCAATTAAATCTAAATGTGTGCCCAAGACTAATGTATTACTTTGGGGTTCAGACATGAGGCATGAATTTTGTAGGAAAACAAACATTTAGACTAGAGCCTAGGCCACCTTGAAAATTATTTCAAAAATAACAGATTTGTTTTTTTGTTTTTTTTCATATATTTTTATTGTAATTAATAGAAGGGTTACATTATATTCGCCAGATAGAAAGAGCATTAATTCACATACTTTGATACCCTTTCTCATGTCTTGGTCCCCATTTCCCTCCCTCTGGTTATCTCATATTGTTACAGTATCTCACTTTGTTATCTGATATATTGGGTATATTTGTATTTGGTTATATGAAATGAGATAGGGAAGGGGGAAAAACAACAGATTTGTTTTTAAACTTGCAGTGACACCTTAACAGAACTGTCAAGAGTATCACTTTATCTCCAAGGTTATAGTGCATGGGGCATGGGAAGTATGTGAATGAAAGACCATTTGTCTATGGTTAGAGTCTCTTAAAGAAATGTGCTATAGATTCCCATGGTTGGGTCAGTTGAAAAGAAAACAGAAGTATTTGTAATGAGAGGTAATGAAAGCCCTTGGAATACTAAAATATAAATTCTCCGATTTGAGTGGGCTTTGTGTTTTCTGATGCAAAATGTATCATTAAAATAACATGGAGAATTCATGCATTATGCTGTTTTTATGCTGGTGTATATCATTGTTCTAGGAGCCAACTGGGTATTTCTGCCAAAGGTATAATGTATACCCGTTCAACAGTTTTTTTCCAAAATGGAAATGGCACCAAGAGGTGAAACTCCTCAGGCATAAACTCATCATCCATGCCCAGCACTCAATGGGATGTTTTCAAATTAAAATGAGTCCCCTAAAGCCGAAATGAACATTCTACTAGATGAAATAAATTGGAGGTACTGGCTGCTGAGAAATCTTTGAAGGACTCTCTGAGCTATGTAATAGTGTATCCATATTGCCAATTCTCTTTTCTGTTGAATAACTTAAAATGCCTTTCAGAAGCAGGAAGCTAAATCACTAACTCTTACCCCTGTGGATATAGGATGAAAACCAGGTCTCCCAAATCCAGCCTTGTGTTCTATCTGGTAGGGACAGGATTCTCAGTGTAACTAAAGAATATATTTTTATTAGCTGATTTACTTTCATCACCAAGGTTCCTTTGCTGTAAGTTTTTTTTTTTTTTTGGCAGCTTGTGTCCTTCTAGGAGTTATGACCAACAATGGGAAATAAATAATGTACAAGTTACAAAAATGACCCCATTTTACCTACTTCATTTTATACCATAGTGATTTTTAGGAGTATATTTATTAGTATCTGAATGTCTAATTTATGAGTGCTTAAAGATATACTCTGGTCATCAGCATGATAATTATTAATATTGTGCTCTGAGGATTTTTTTCCAGATCTTATTGAAAACAAAACAGGAATGCTCAAATAGTCATGTTTGGCCACTTCTAAGACAGGCCTGGTAATATCAGGCTGGATTCTGAACCTGTCATTAATGTGCGGATGGAGACACTTGTGGATGCCATTCACTATATGAACTACAACATTGCCAGTTTTTAGATGGTTAATACCTTTATGGTGAATGTGAGGTCTTTCTTCTCTTCACTGAAGGATATTTTAGAAATCTGGCAAGGAAATGGTTGATTATCTTATTAGTCATTTCTACTTTCCTTTTAATTGTGAATAGGTGTTTATAATCATCTATAAATTTGAAATCAAAGCTTTCTGCAATGTGGTATACAGTAATTGAATCTAAATCACTGCACTTAATATGCCAGATTTGCTGATTTAGAGAGAGATAGATTTCCCTGTTGGTTGGGGCAGGGGAGGGGGGAGAGGAATGAGCCAAAATAAAAATTTTAAATAGACAGTATGGATTTTCTAAGCCAATCCAGAATGTTCAGCTGCATTTATAGGAAATCCTAATTGTCTCATAACTTGAATGGTTCATCTTTCACAAATTAGAAAGAATTGCCCAGGGCCTAGCTTATCTACATTTTGTTTAAGTGTCCATAAAAATTTCAGTTTACCACTTAATTTTTATTTATTATTTGTGAGATTTTGTGTAAACATTTTCAACTCAAGATATCTTTCATATTTGGATAATACTCTTTAGGACATATTTTTCCCTTAATTTATTGCATACTAATTCTAATGTTTTAGGAGATGAGCCTTAGGATATGAGTGCAAATTTAAACCACAATGAGACAGCACCCCACACCTATCAACACTGCAGAAAACAATATGAAAAATGTCAATATCCTTGGAGGAATATGGAGAAAATGTACCATACAGGCAAGAAACACAGCAAATAGCCAATGGTTACAGTGGCGAACAGTTCAAGGTTTTCTTTTAAAACTAAGTACTGCATGCAATGACCCATCTTTTGTCTCAAAGCAATGAAAACTCATTCTCTCACAATTCTGTGTTATCACGTTTCTCCCCCTCAGCCTCTCGGCCTCTCTCTCTGGCTCTCTCTCTCTGGCTCTCTCTCTGGCGCGCGCTCTCTCTCTCTCTCTCTCTCTCTCTCTCTCTCTCTCTCTCTCTCTCTCTCTCTCTCTCTCTCTCTCTGCTCTCTATGTATGTATCTGTATCTCATACACATACACACACAGTTAAAACAAAACCTGCACACAAATATTCTAGCAGCTGATTGACAATAACAACTGGAAATATCCCAGGTGTGTTTTAACAGGTGGATGGCAAAAACAAGTATAATATATTTATTTCACGGAGCACTCAAAGTAAGAATGAAATAAGTACTTTACTATTATATGCCCAACTTGGATGAATCTTTGAAGAATTATGCTAGGTGAAAAAAAACTCATTCCTCAAATTATGTAACATACAGTCCCATGTTCACAATATTTTGCAAGGACAGATTTCTAGGAATAGAATAGAAATTATGGGGTTTCCAGGGATGAAGGATTTGTGAGGTTAGGAAGGAATTGCAGGGTATGGTTATAAAAGGGCAAAAAGGAAGACTTGAGGTAAAGGAATTTGTAGATGAAGGTAAATATACAACCTGGGCATACAGTTAAAATCTTATGTAATGAATATACACAAACACATAGCCCAACAGTCATACATGTACATATAGTAAGTTGGGGGGAAAGTGGATTATTTCAGATAGTATCTTTGTTGTTTTATTACATGATTATTTTCTAAAATATTACCACTGAAGAAATTAAGTAATATATATGAGTTATCATTTGCTATAATCACACATACATTTACAAATATTTTATTGAAAATATTTTATTTGAATTATAGCATCTGTCATCAGTATCTAACCTGTATATTTATGGGTGCTTGAGATTGTGAATCACTTCAAAGTTTATTTTTTTATTTTTTTTTACATTTTATTTTTTTAATTTATTTTATTGTAATTAATAAAAGGGTTACATGATATTTGCTAGATAGAAGGTGCATTAATTCACATACATTCATACCCTTTCACATGTCTTGGTCCCCATTACCCTCCCCTTCAAACCCCCCCATCTTGGTTTTCCCCCCTTCCCTATCCATTTTCAAATAACCAAATACAAATAAATCCAATATATCAGATAACAAAGTGAGATACTGTAACAATATGAGATAACCAAGGGACAGCAAAGGAGATGAGAGACAACATAGTACATTAAGGACAACAATCATTCATTATATGGCTTTTGTTTCAATATCCTGGAGGTCTTTTCAATTAGCTTCATACTATATGGCCTTATGTATCAAGGTTTTGCTCTATTGCAGATCTCTGCTAGTAAAGCCCAAGGTTTCTACTGATTATGACAAATGCGGGAAACCATTGAGCCTAATTACCTTTGAGTCTGGCTTACTTCACTTAATATGATTTTTTCTAAGACTTTCCATTTCCTAACAAATGGGGCGATGTCGTTTTTTCTGACAGCAGCATAGAATTCAATTGTATACAAATACCACAACTTGTTGATCCACTCATCAACTGAGGTTGGTTCCATATTTTTGCTATGGTGAATAATGCTGCAATGAACATTGTTGTGGTAGTGGATTTAGTATGCCCTAGTTTCTGGATGGTTGGGTAAATGCCAAGTAGTGGAATTGCTGGGTCATAGGGGAGCTCTATGTTTAGCCTTTTGAGGCACTGCCATATTGCTTTCCATAGAGTTTGCACTCCCACCAACAGTGTAGTAGTGATCCCCCCTGGCCACATCCCCTCCAGCATCTTTTGTTATTCGTTTTCCTGATCCTGGCCATTCTAACTGGAGTGAGGTGGAATCTTAGAGTTGTTTTGATTTGCATTTCTTTTATGACCAGAGATGTTGAGCATTTCTTCATGTGTCTATAGGCCATTTTTGTTTCTTCTTCAGAGAAGACTTTCTTTAAGTCTTTGGCCCATTTTTTAATGGGAACTTCAAAGTTTATTATACATGATTAAATCCAAAGCCAAGGGAAGTTGGGTCTTTAAAGAATTTTTGAAGGTAAGAGATTCAAAGAAACACAAAAGCTAAAATCAGAATACAGGCTCTCAAGAAATCCCTTGGGTGACCACACAACTACACATGTGTAGACTAGGCACCCTAGAAAAAAGGAAATGGAAAACAGAGAATCAACAGACTTTAACATTCACAATTGCTTTTGGTCACTAGTGAGTTATCTACATTTTCTTTTCTGTGTTCTACAGATCATATACACTCACTGTGGGCAGAAAGCTGAATTCATGGTGGATATACCCTAGGTGTAACCTTGACACTGGAAAACTACTATAATTTTAAAAGAAAATAAAAATTAGGAATCTCAGAGAGAGTGAGTATTAAAATCTGAATATAAGGCCTTAATAAAATTTTTGATTAACAGCTCAAGTATACAGGTTAAAAGGAGACTTCTCAGGTTCTCACCAAGAAAAGAACAATTGAAATCGTATATTTGAACTGCCATTAGAACAAATAGCATATTACAACAAAAAATAAGCCAAGTCAATAATCCTCAAATTAAGCTAATTTACCTTGTATAATCTACACTCTCAATCCAAAATGTACTGATGATAGTCATTAGAAGTGGCTACCAAACCATCCTTGGAGATAAATTGAGCAATAGTCTGAAAGAAGTGATTCTTGTATGTACATCTGATATTAAAGAATATATGATATCAATAAGTGAACAGATAAGAAATCCCAATAGACAAATGGAACCAATAAGAAATAAAGCAAAGGAAATTATAGACTGTAATGCACAGCATTGGAAATGAAAACTTCACAATACAGACAGGCTCAAGGGCATATTTGAAATGATAAAAGGTCAGTGAATTTAAACTAGATCAATACAAACCTCTGCAGGTGAGCAACATGGAAGAAAATATTTAGAAAAGTGAATTGTGGTACAGAATTGAGGAGTGAAATATGTGAGAATACGAGCCCGATAGAATAGTATATTCTTAAGTCATACCATGTTTGTTTCTGGGATTGAGTTGGGAGTCACTGTGAAGGACGTAGTCTTTATTTCTTTTTATCTTTCTGTTTTAGTTTTGTTTGTGCCATTAGTAAGGCTTGAATTGAGGGCACAAATTTTATTCCTTAGCTTCTTTTGCTCAAAATGTGCTCAATAACTTGAGCCAGACTTCTGCTTTGTGTCTTTTGCTGGTTAATTAGAGATAAATTGTCACTGACTTTTCTGATCAGATTGGTTTCAGGGATCCTCAGATCTCAGCTTCCTGAGCATTGATGATGTATAGGCCTGAGTCACCAGCTCTGGCTTCCTGGTATTTTTTAGGGGGGGGAGCACAATAAACTAGTCTTCTTTATGACATTGGTAAATCTGAGTCCTCATAGGTAACTTGGTAGATAATTGTAATGATATCCTCTGTGAGTAAAACCTATTGAATAGCATCAACAAACTTAGTCACGAAACGATAGTCTTTATTTTTTATTAAGGAATGTATTAACATTGATTTTTTACATCATATTTCTAATGACATGTTTAACAAACAAGTTTTCAAGAAGGGAATCTCTACATACAATCACTGGCACTTAGATTTTAGAACATAATTAAAATTAGGCTGAGGGTTTGTATGTCATAAATACATAGTAATCTATGTAATAAAACATTATGTCCATAGAGTTATAAGTTTTTATGTCTATGTAGTTGTGTTTATATTTCCAGTACCACGTCCATAGCATTGGGTATGCAAATACTGAGTCCTCGCTCTTATATTGTTTGGATCTAATAACCACATATTAAGGATAGCATGCGCCTTTTGTTCCTTTGGTCTTCACTTGTCTCACTCAACATGATTTTCTCTAGATTCATCCACTTCCCTGCAAGATAGTTTTTACTTTTTACAATGAATGATAGCTTTTGTTGCCATGTGAGATAGCATTGTAAATAGATGTTCCTATCTATGAACATGTAGATGACATAAAGTTCATTTCCAACATATTGTCTAGTGAGTATCATTGTTGAACATAGAAGACTAAAGGTATAGAAATTTTAAAAAAGTGACAATAGGAAATAAGCCAATGGGAGGGAAAAAGAAAGAAAAAACGAAATAACTGCATGCAGTACAACAACAGCAACGATAAAGCCTCTTGTTTCAATTTATCAGAGTTCATTTTGATTAGCATCATTTTACATGATAATATGCTCATAGCTATTGGGCCATGGTGATTCTCTCCTACTAATATCCTCTTTTGTTCTCACTGAGATGCTTAGAGTGCTGTTTAATTAATCATGTTCAAGTGTGACTATTTGTCTTTTACTATCCATTGGATTATCTGTAATTTGTAGACATAAATACTTGCATTCAAGTTTGTGTTATTTCCTTTTCTTTCTCTCCAATATTATTAGTCCCTGGTTCTTATAAAAAATGGTCCTTCACAATCCCCCTTCTCTTTAGAATATATAATGTACAGGAGAAAGAAAAAAGGTTGTTGTAATTATGTCCACAGCAAGAGTAAATAAGTCATCAGTAAGTGAACCTGCCTAAGAATGAAATACATTTCTTGGTGATGTTTATAAAATTTAGTGTCTCAAAAATTCTGTCTAATCTAATTATCCACTCCAGCTTTCTACTAGAATTGAAGGGCAAAGTTTCCTATATGAGGCCTAGCACATACTAGTTAGATATGAGATAAAATGAAAATTGTTGTCAGAATAGCTGCCCATATTTATGTTTCCAGCTTGCTAAATGTATAAGATATTCCAAATTTATGGTGATGTGTAGTCAGAGGGAAGAGTGTCTATCACCTATGATTAACTATACATTAACAGAGTGAATTTCTCTTACTAGGAAGGATACAAAACTATCATGTAGAATAAAAAATGAAGGGACTGAGGCTGTGGCTCCGTTTTCAGCGGTGGAGTGCTTGCCTGACATGTTAACGTGTGTGAGGTCTTAGATTTGATCCTTATCACTGTAAAATAAACAAATGGAAGTTCATTGACAATAGGAAAACACAGACTTGCTTCTTGTAATTTTACTACTCACTTCTTAGATGTTCAACAGCTGCTGCAGAGGTTACAATGACATTTCTATAAAGACTGGTATTATTTCAGGCTGGTATCCTTTCCATAATATGTAGAAGGCACAACTTGCACATTTGATTAAACTAGAGGGTCCAAGCTCACCTCCTGTCAGTCACATAATTTGCATTTTATGTTAATTCAGAAATTATGCTTAATTGCCAAAGGGTGGCTTAGTAGCTTTTTAAATGATGCTGTTTTTTTTCCTTCAAAAAGTTATGAATTGAGCCTCAACACTGGGTATGTTGAAAAGTGATTATTTGAATGTGGAGATAAAAATATGTCCCTCTAGTGGACGGTTATATTTTATCTATAACTGAGTCATTTTGACTCAAGTGACCTATACTGAGAAATAGATTTAATAGTAGAAAGATTATGGATGGATGGAGCCTGGCCAGGAAGGAAGAAAAAGTTCAGAGCATTAGTGGTAGCTGGAGGAATATAGGACAGGCTGTTATTCCCAAAATTATCAGAAAAGGAAAATATAACAGAGAAGAAAAAAAATAGTGTGAACAGTTTTTCTACTCCCACTTTCCCGGATGTTCAAATGAATGTTTCCTTAGATGGAGTTTTTGCATCTGATTTCTCTTTTGAAAAAGTTCAGTGTTTTATAGGCATTCTTCCAGAGAGGAAAAAAAAGTAAAGCCAAATGATTTTTTTGTTGTTTATTTTTATAGTGATTACTCTGTCCTCAGTACAGAATTCTCTGAAGCCCACTTGTTGGTATTCTAAGAAAATTTGCTGCCTCATATGTGATATATAAAAAAAAAACTAGCACAGTCATCTTCCAATTTAATGTCCAGATAAAAATGTATCTAGTTTTGTAACAAGCTGAGGACCTCTCATTAACAGAATTCCTTCCCTCTTCCACCCCCTTTCCCTCCCTCCCTCCACCCACCTCTTCTTCCTCTCTCCTCTCCTTTCCTTTACTTCCGTTGCCTCCTCTCTTTCTTCCTCCCACATTAGTTCCTGTAGCACTGCTTTAAAAAAAAATCTGCCCTAGATTTTCAGCCATTTAAATTCTTATGGCAGTACATGTACCCTGAATTTAATCTGATTATTAAAAAAGGAATTTCAAATTCAATTTCTTACAATAACTTGTTACAATAGTATTGTCCTATCTTTAGGACATAGTGAAAGTTATTGACATTAAGAAGTAATATGAAAGATCATGTAACAATGCCAAAGTCATGTTTCTTTCTGGTATGTTCCAGGCTGAGAACTGTTTCAGAAATTTAGAAATTAAACCATTTTCTGTATTAAATGTTACTAGGGATTTAGCTATGTTTCTGCTCTGTTACTCAGTTTTTTCAGGCTACACTTGAGGAGTAATTATAAAATCATAAATGTTCTTCTGCAAGCTCTATTATCTTTATTTGGACAGACTTGACCTCTGTGTACTTTTCAGTACGTCTATCCCTTGATCCTTGAACACAGGACTTCTGTATCTAATACAGCAGGATTATTTCCAAGCTTGGGATCTATAAATCAGATGTCCTTATATGCAAGAATGCAGTAGGTCTTCTGAGTATCTTCTTTTTTTAAAGTTTTTAACTTTGTTCTAAAGATGTAAATTGGGTCCACACATAAGGCATTCTTATGTAAGAATTCGTAATAATCAATAGATAATATTATTAAGTCACAGAATAAACAATTATGATTCAAGCTCAAATTCAAATCTTTCTGCCTTTCTAATTTCCGTGTCTGATGTTTTCGCGAATTGAGGTTCTCAAGCTTGCTAAGAAAGCTATGTGACAAAATGAAGAAGACATGATTCCAGCTTCTTCTACTCTGGTTATATTTGAGCTAAGGTCTTATTTTTTTGCCTGACCCAGCCTGAATCCTGACCCTAGTATGTACACTGCATTCAGGGATAAAAGTGAGTGCTATCTACCTAATATTTTCTGTTGAGATGGGGTCTTGCCAGCGACCCTGCCCAGGCTAACCTGAACCCATGATGCTCCCTCTCATGCTTTTGTGTAACTAAGAAGAAGAAAGATGTGTATCACCATGCTCAGTGATTGAAAATGTTTTGCCTTTACTGGCTTTTGAACCATAGTCCTCTCAATACTGCCTCTGGAGCAGGCATAAGCTATCTGTTCTGAGCAGGGATAATGGTTTTACTGGGGGGCTAAAAATAATATGGGTTCATCAAATGTGGACTAGAAAGGAGGAGAGAGGTTTCTAATGGCTCCCACATTTCTAGACTCATATTGTGCCTTTTTATCTACAGTGAACTAAGTAAACAAAACAACAAAAAAGAAAGTTAAATAGATAGAAGCATTTAACAGTCCCCAAGAGAAGGACTGCCCAGCCATCTCAGTCTGTATGCAATGGTCTGACCTTCTGTATACACTGGCACAGCTTCCTCTCATTTCACGTTTCTGCTGTGCAGTCTGTGCATAATGATGGCAAGGCTTCTGAGATGAACTGATTCGAAAAGGAGCAGAGGTGCCTTCATACTTACAAATGTGTGTACATATGCATCACGACACACAGACAATCTGCACGTGAAACCTAGACTACCTCTTCAGGGATACATACCAAATAGGTTATGATACTTCCTTTAGAGTAGGAAGAAGTTACTTAATTTTGTTACTGTGTTTTCATTGTTACCTATTGAAGTTTAAAAGTACAGCCCCCTACAAACTATTCACAGAACTAGGTTGATATCTAAAAGGAATTATTAGGTGTCTTCCAATTATGTGTCAACTTTAAAATCCCTTTTGCTACTGTAAAATATGTCATAGCCCACAAAACCCCAAAGCCTGGGAGACTCATTCCCCATTGTGACAGAGGTCTCCCAAAGCTACACTGCATGAAGAATTCAGCTCCATAAGGGAGTGGCTGGGATTCCATGATCTTGACCTTTGAGGACAATATCATTAGGTGAAATGAAAAATGGTTTTCTCCTAGCTGGGTACCAGTGGCTCATGCCTGCGATCCAGCTACTCAGAAAACAGAGATCTGAGGATCACAGTTCAAAACCAGCCTGGGCAGGAAAGTCTGTGAAAATCATCTCCAATTGGCCACCAGAAAATTGGAAATGGTGCTGTGGTTCAAAGTGGTAGAGTACTAGCCTTGTGTGAAAAAGCTCACGAACAGTGTCCAGGCCCTGAGTTCAAGCCCCACTACTGACCAAAAATATACATATATGTATATTCCTCCATCCATAGATTGAAAAAGAATAATTAATGCTAAACTTTGTTGTAGGTATCCTTCACAAATCTTTTATTCAAATTTGTTTTCTTTCTTGAAATCTGTTTTTGGCAGTCCTGGGGCTTAAACTCAGGGACTGAGCCCTGTCCTGGGCTTTCTCAAGGCTGAGCTCTACCACTTCAGCTCCAGCACTACTTCTGGCTTTTTTTCTATCTATGGGGAAGCAAGGAATTGAACCCAGCTCTTCATGAATGTTAGGCAAGCACTCCAACACTAGGCCAAACTCGTGGCCCTGTTTTGAAATTTTTAAAACTATTTTTATTGTTTACTTTGTTGTTGTACAAAGAAATTGCCATTTAACCATGCAGTTTATGAATATAATGCAGCTTGATCAATGTCACACTTTTCAACATTCTCCCCCATCCCTCCCATACCATCCCTCTTCTCACGCTTCTTAATTCTGTAGGACATACATTGGATCCTTGTCCTCAAGTCCCCCTCCCCTCCTATTCATTTGTCTATCTCTTTCCCCTTGACCCTACCCTATTTCATCCCAGTTAGAATAGCCATTAAGAAGAAAACAAATGATAACAGATGTTGGTGAGGATGGGGCCAAAAGGGAGCCCTATTACACTGTTAGTGGAAATGTAAACTTGTTCAACCCTTTTGGAAAAGAGTGTGAAAGGAGGTTCTTCAAAAACAAGCATAGAACTACGCTAAATATAGAACTCCCCCATGACCCAGCAATTCCACTACTTGGCATTTACCCAATCGTCCAGAAACAGGGACATACTAAATCCACTAGCACAATGACGTTCACTGCAGCACTATTTACCATAGCAAAGATATGGAACCAACCCAGATGCCCCTCAATTGATGAGTGGATCAATAAGATGTAGTATTTATACACAATGGAAATCTGTGCTGTTGTCAGAAATAAAGACATCATCCCATTTGTAAGGAAATGAAAAGACTTAGAAAAAATTATATTAAGTGAAGTAAGCCAGACTCAAAGGAATGTAGTCTCAATGGTTTCCCTCATTTGTCATAATCAGTAGAAACCTTGGGCTCTCCTACAGAGATTTACAATAGAGCAAAACCTAGATACATAAGGCCATACAGTATGATGCTAAATGAAAGGACCTCCAGGATATAGAAACAAAAGCCATATAATGACTGATTGTTGTTCTTAATGTACTATGTTATCACTCATCTCTTTTGCTGTCCCTTGGCTATCTCGTATTGTTACAGTATTTCACCTTGTTATCTGATATATTGTATATATGTGTATTTGGTTATTTGAAATTGGATAGGGAAGGGGAGGAAACAAGTTGAGGGGAGGGGGTGGGGAGAGAAAAATGAGGACCAAGACATGAGAAAGGCTATCAATATCTGTGAAGTAATGCACCTTCTATCCTGTGAATATAATATAACCCTTCTATTAATTACAATAAAAATATATGAAAGAAAAAGAACTACACTAAGATCCAGCAATTTTACTTCTTGGCATTTTCCCAAAAGATTACAAACCAGGATACAGTAAAGCCATCAGGACAACCATATTCATTCCAGCAGTATTCACTATAGCCAAAGTACTCTTGTATTATTCTACCATGAAAAATAACTTACTGAACGTTCATAATGTGCTAGAGGCTAGAATGCAGGTAAGGGATTATATACACAAATTCTCTGGGTTTTGCCACTACAATGTAAGACACATATCACTCCCATTTTTTCAGATGAGTTAATTAAGAGCTCTCAAGTTCCAGTAATGGCAGTTTCAGTCATTGCTTTCAGAACTGTGTGTCTGTGAAGTCTGGGCCTTTGTTCTATATAATAGAGTCCCATGATATATGAATTCATTTAACATTGGGGTCAAGGATAGATGCTAAAAAGAGAAAATAATGTAAATAACAGGGCAGTCAGCTACTTAATCACATGGATATATGTCACGGCTGAACTCTTGAGTTGTGCTCTATCACTTTGCTGAATCTTACTCAATTTGATTTCGATATTTTTTGTTTCCTTTTAAAAGCATGACCCTAAATGCAAGACAGCCCCTCTATCTCATGCTCAAAGAAAAAGCAATCAAATTAGGACTAATACAGAAAATGTCTATGTCATATGGACTGCAAATCTCTAATGTGCTATATTACTGGGGAATTTTCAAGGAAAATATTGGATCTACATATTTTTCATAAAAAGAGGAAATTTTTTTACTGTAAAGCTCATTAGGATTCAAATTCATTTAACAACGTTATGTTATCTGAGGATTTTAATGTGTAGGTAATAAAAATTCCTTTTAAAGTGAGCTATAAAATATTTATTCTGCAATCTTCTGCTATAATAATCTAGTTAAACCTATCAGAAAAATAAGTGATGTACTATGACAATGCTACTCCAGTGATGTTTTCTGGAAGAGCACAATTTGACATTGAATTTTATAAATTGATCACAAGTTAATTAGAAAAGTGTATTGAAAGGAAGATGATAGCTCTAAGTACACTTAGCTGTTGATCTTCATAAAGTTAATGTGGAAAGTGGCATATAAAAGGAAGTGAGCAAGCCAAATGATCTTGTCACAGGTATTCTACTTTTATTTTTACCGGTAAATTTTTGTTGAAATGTAATTTACATGAAGAAATGTATGCATAAACCTGAACAGTTCACTGTATTTTCATGAAAGAAACTGTGAGAACAGAACTCACAAACAAGAAAAGTATTTATGAGTAAAATCCCAACCTATCTTTTGACTAACCACTATTTGGCTCTGTGTGTGTGTGTGTGTGTGTGTGTGTGTGTGTGTGTGTGTGTGTGTGTGTGTGCAGACACACACATAACATGCTCATGTGTGCTAATACTTAGAGCACACTGCTTGAACTCAGAGCTTCCTGCTCTTCTTTGCTTTTTGGCTCAAAGCTGGCGCTACACTATTTGAGTTATAGCTCCACTTCCAGCCTTTTTTTTTTGTTAACTGGAATATATATTTCACAGTTCTTTCCACCTGGGGTGGCTTCAAAGTGTAATTCTCAGGTCTCAACCTCTTACATAGCCATAATTACAGCTGGGAGGCTCTAACACCCAGATTAGGACTTTCTATGATACAGAGTAACTTGATTTATATTGTATTCCATATGAAGACATTATACAGTGTGTATGTTTCGTGTGTTTTACTTTTTTTTAGCATTCTGTTGAAAAGATTAATCTATAAGACTGTATGCCATTGCAGATGGCTCATTCTCCTTGCTAATGAGTTAATATCACCATCAATCCACTCTACTGGGATGAACATTTGGGTAGTTCCCAGTGGGAAGCTATTAAAAATAGGGCTGCTATGAATACTTCAATATGTCTTCTCATAAACACATGTCACATTTTTGTTGTGACTGTAACTAGGAGCAGAGATTTGAAGCCATGGGTTATACATGATTACAACTTTGATAAAAAGCATTAGTCTTCAAAAATGGTTGCCATTTACTCATATTAGAAGTAAATAACATTTCTGGGGGTTTGTTTTTCATCTCTCATCTTAGCTAGCATGACCCTTTTACCTGAAACATTGTAATGACTGAAGTTTTCTTTAATAAGAATATATAATCTCAAAGTTTCAGGTTAACAAATCCAATAAGATAATTATTAAAATAATCCTCTGATAACTACAGGAAAGATTCTGTCCTTCATAGAGTTATCTTCATGAAAATAGGAGAGAAATAATTACCATTTAAATCTGAAATGATGGTAGCTGACTAGAGTTTATTCTTTGAATTTTTTTTAATCTTTTCAAGTTACTAGAAATGACCAATTGATGCTTGACTTTCATTTAAAAATATTCTTTCATGCCAAACAATCTTTTTTATTTCTATTATATCTACTGACTTCAGGGTTTTCCCCAAATATGATGAAGACTTGGTTAAAAGTAGAACATAATTGTTTCAAAACAGTCATGCACATTATAATTCTCTGACCAAATTTCACTAGGGAGAAAAACCTGTTTATCTACAAATGGAAATGCCCTATTACATCTTAAAAGACAAAATTACCTTTCTTGAAATCACCTGTTTTGTAGATGATTAAGTTCCATTCTGTGTTTGAGAGCTATGATTTATAAAAATAAATAATAACATCATAGAAAACTTCTCAACAAAATTATGAATAACAAAAAGTTAAGAGGAAGTACAGCAAGGCAGTGTGTCTCTATAAAATCAATACTGTTAGCACTTTAAACTTCATCCTTACACATTTCATTATGTTATATACAAATGCCAGATTGAATCAAAGTTATGGTCATTTAGGGATAAAAATTAATTTGATCCAATTATGCGAGTTGATTCATTTCAAGTGGTCTAAAGGAAAGGGCCCAAGAAATATAGAGCCATGTACAGTTTACTACTTACTTTAAATATTACTTGAAAATACATCATATAAAAAGATATTTCATATTTACTCAAAGATCATATTTTTCTAAGCATTACATTCTAACATTATGGGTGAATAGCAAAACTGTTATGAGTAGAATATTTATTAAATATGTAACCCATCTTCAGGGAAAGTTTTAAAAATTAATTACTAAATGATACAGAGAACACCAACATTCCAAGGACAAATGAAATATTAGTTAACTTTTCTGTTTAATTTCTGTTTTTAAATTGCCACATGAAAGTTATGCATATTAATGGGCTTTCAGGTGGTATTTCCTTGTGTATTGTTCAGATCTGGATATCTATCTGTCATGACCTGCCATCCATAATGCTTATCATTTACTGTGGTTAAAGTATCCACAGTCTTCTATCTTTTAAAAACATATAGTAACTTATTATCTATAGTCACTCTACTGTGAAATGACACACTGTAATCTCTTGTTTCTATCTAATTATAACTTTATACCCACTAATTAGCCTTTCCTACATCTTTCCTTTCTCCTCCTACTTTTGACTCAGTTAACACTACTCCAGTCTAAGTTTATTGGAGAGACATTGCTTTAGATTTTATATGAGTGAGATTACTGATACTTGCCTCTGTGCCTTGCTTATTTCACTTAATGTAATCTCTGGTTCAATCCACATTGACACAAATGATGGAACTAATTCTTTTTGTCTCTTCATGAGAAATTCCACTGGGTATGTGGATGGTTTCTTCATCCATTCATCATTCATTAAACATTTAATTTATTTGCATTTCTCGATTATTATAACTATACATTAAATATTATTGTACAAGATTTATGTAGAGAAAAATTATAGTAGTTTAGTACTATAATGTCATAAAAGAAATATAAATAAAAAATCATTTTATGGATGCAAATTTAATACTATAAAAATAATTTTTCATGTTGATGTATAGCTTAAATAAAATTTGAGTGAAAATCCCAGCAGATATTTAGGAGATGACTTATAATCTGATTTTAATTTGTGTGTGTGTGTGTGTGTGTGTGTGTGTGTGCACATCTGTGTCTGTGTCTGTGTCTGTGTTTGTCATGTGTGTGAATGGATCTCTCCTGGAGATTGAACACAGGGCCTCACATTCTTGCTTAGGGATTTTTCTCAAGACTGTCTTTCTACCCCTTGAGCCACACCTCCACTTCTTACTTTTTGTGGGTTAATTGGAGATAAGAATCTCTCAGATTTGTTCACCTGGGCAGGTTTTAAACCTCAATTCTCAGATCTGTCTCCTGAATAGCTAGTCTCCTGAGCCAACAATGCCCTACACAACTTTAAATAGTAATGGGGCTAAAATAGGCAACAATAATCTAAAGACTCCTGAGGAAAAAGAAATAATGATGGAGATGAGAGGACCAGAAACCCCACTTGAGAAGGACTGTTAAAAAAAACTTCAATGGTTAGCATAGATCAATGGGCTAGTAATATTGGCAAGTAGAACAGACTCAAGATTCAGAAAGGAAGCGCACACTCACATGGTGCTTTGTTACAGAGTGGAGGCTTTCCAAGTATATAGGGACATATGGATATTTCAATAAATGGTGTTAGGACAATTTGTTATCCAAATAGAAAAGAAAAGAAAAACAACAAAATGGAGTCTTTACCCCCTATCCATAAAACATACTCAGCATTTGATGAATTAAAAATTTATATGAAGGCAAATATTTGAAACTTTATTTTCCTGGTTTTAAGATTTAAACATTTTCACAATGTGCATAAGAGTGGCTTACAACACTGAAATGTTCTCTGTCACACTGTGATAGGCCTGCGATCAACCAGTCTAGGCTGCAGGCCATGGTTCCTTGGCCAGACCTGGGGAAGACTCTTTCCTTTTCCCCAGAATCCTTGGTGTTCTTCTGCTTTGCTCTGCATCACTCAAGTGTCTGCTTCCTTTGTCATATGACATTCTTCCTCTGTCTCCTTTCTCCCTTTGTCCTCTTTTCTCAAAAGAATCCTAGTAGCTAGATTTCGAGACCTTCCCAATTCTGTGATCTTAACTTCATTTGATTACATTCTTAGAGATCTTGTTTCTGAATAAGATTGTATTTTCTGCTTTGGGATATCCACACATTTTGACACAAATAAATTTTCCATTCACACTAGGAGATTATATAGAAAAAAACCAAAGAACTTTTTTTCAGTTTGTAAAGACAATAGAAAGTAAGCCATAAACTGAAAGTATATTCATAAACTGTCTTGTTAAATGGCAACTCCTTTGTACAATTACCTAATCTAAAAAAGAAGAGTCAGGTAGAGGATGCATTTTATTCATAAAAAGTATATATAAGAGGATGTTTTTTATATATTATATATATGAATAAATAAAATACTGATTGAAAATATTGGCATAGGCATCAGAAAGAATGACATCATTCTATTTGTAAGGAAATGGAAAGACTTAGGAAAAAACCATATTAAGTGAAGTAATCCAGACTCAAAGGAACATAGATTCAATGGTTTCCCTCATTTGTCATAATTAGTATAAACCTTGGACTCTACTAGCAGAGGATTACAATAGGAAAAATCTAGATACATAAGGCCATATAGGATGAGGCTAAATGAAAGGACCTCAGGATATGGAAATAAGAGCCATATAATGTGCACTTGTCGTTCTTAATGTACTGTGTTATTTTTCATCTCTTTTGTTGTCCCTTGGTTATTCTCATATTGTTACAGTATTCTACCTCATTATCTGAAATATTGTATATATGTTTATTTGTTTATTTGAAATAGGATAGGGAACGGGGAAAACAAGATGAAAGGAGGGGATGGGAGAGGGAAATGGGGACAAAAACATGAGAAGGGGTATCAATGTTTGTGAAGTAATGCACCTTCTGAATATAATGTAACCCTTCTATTAATTACAATAAAAATAAATAAATAAAATAAAAGTTTGGCATAGGAAAATTGGCAAGGGTCATGAGTAACCATCATAGTGTATGGTAAATTACCTAAGAAAAATATTTTAAGGCTTTATTTAATTCTAGCCACTCAGGAGGCTGAGATCTGAGGGTCACAGTTAAAAGCCAATTAGAGCAGGAAAATTCATGAGACTCTTATCTCTGACTACCAAAAAAAGCCAGATATAGAGCTCTTGCTCAAAATTGTAGGATACTAACCTTGAGCAAAATATTTCTCAGGAACAGTGCCCAGATCCTAAGTTCAAGTTCCAAGACCAGCATGGAATAAAATAAAATAAAATTTTAAGTCTGTGTAGTAAATAGGGAAATGCAAATTAATCTAACAATGAAGTATTTTTTACTCTAAATTATGAATTCTGACAATATGAGGTATTGTCAAAATCTAGCATAACTGTGACTGCTCTACTTTTCTACTGACCTTATTCTTGAAAATATTGATTACACTGGTAAAATGTTAGAATCAATCCAATACCCACTGGTATAATAATTGATATAATAATATATTCACTTAAGAAGCTATTATGCAACATAAAAATGAACTAACCATAGTGACACATAACAATTCATTTCAGAGTTCAACCAAGTAAAGCTACTGAATAGAGATCTATATAAACAGTTTATGTTTTCAAAAAACAAAATAATACTCAATATAAATCTCAAGATAATGTTGACTTTCAGAGAGAGGGAAAGAATTTGAGAGTATGTACAGATACTGCTTAGAGTTTACTTGTCACATGGTAGATTCATAGGTATTCATATTATTGGGTATATTGAAGGGGATTCATGCCATAGATACTTAGACACAGTAGATATTCCATAGTGAAAAGCAAAAGCCATAGATATTTGAAATGTCATGTTGGGGGAACTCAGATCCAGGCTAGTTGCAACATGCTACAACTAGCCATACTTAACTGGAATGCTTATTTCTGGATTTAAAGGATTCCATAGACTATCCTGACAAATCTTTCAGTACCTAGAATATCACTTTCTCCACTAATGTACTGACTCAGTCATTTACTAGCTGGAAGATACAGGAAAGATTTTTTTTTAACTTTGCTTTGTTGTGTTTTGCCCCTCTGTTAAAGGAGGATAAAAATAGATCCTGCTTCACAGGTTGTCATTAAGTTTATGTGGAAGAATAGAGAGTGCAATTTACTTGAACACAAAGTAAATGCCTAGAGAATGAGATTTAGATAGATTAGACTGGGGACTTGAGAAAAAAAAAATCCTATACAAACCCTCTCTTGCTTCTCTGTCATCGCCCTGAAAGTTCTTTGTTCCCAGATAGCTGCTGATCCTTTGGTCTAGAATGAGTTCACCTGATCCTGGATCACAGTGAGAATCTCAGCCAAAGTAGGCCGATAGCATAGAAGCAGAGCTGCCTGTCTCTGCAGCTTCCATTCAGTTTCAGCTGACAAGCTCTTAGGAGCTGAGAACCAATCTTTATCTCACATCTATGCATCTCAGAGCATGTGTTCACAAAAGTAGTGTGATACTATTAGTACTATAATAATTGTGATTATTGGTAGGAAAGGTTCCAAAGACTGTCTCTCCTTGAAATATGTCTCTTATGTCTATAGGTTGTACCTCGGCAGGTTGGTGCAAATGTCTTAAAACATGAGAATTTGTGGTCTCGATCTTCAGCAGTTGCCCAAAGCATCAATCCCTGACACTGGCCTAGTTGGTCTTTTAAGGTCTAGGACTCACTCGCTTCCATCAGCCTTGCTTTAGCACATGCTAGTGTTGCCATACAGGCCTTAGCATGCACAGAAATGACACTATCATAGTTCAGTAAGGAGTTCTTTTTGTGACCAGCTACTT